>NC_092390.1:9052722-9056116 GCF_030028105.1 Mobula birostris
CAAGGCACTGGTGAGGCCTCACTTGGAGTATTGTGAGCAGGTTTTTCTAAGAAAGAATGTGTTGACATTGGAAAGAGGTCACAAAAGTGATTCTGGGATTGAATGGCTTGTCATATGAAGAGTGTTTGATGGCTCTGGGCCTGTACTCATTGGAATTCAGAAGAATGAGGGGTGACCTCATTGAAACCTATCGAAAGGTGAAAGATGTGGAGATGTTTCTTTTGGATGGGGAATCTAAGACCAGAGGACACAACCTCAGAATAGAGAGGTGTTCTTTTAGAATGGAGATGAGGAATTTCTTTAGCCAAAGAGTGGTGAATCTGTAGAATTCATTGCCACAGGCCGCTGTGGAGGCCAAGTCATTGGATATATTTAAGAGAGAGGTTGATAGATTTTTGATTGGTCAGGGCATGAAGGGATACGGGGAGAAGGCAGGAGACTGGGGCTGAGAGGGAAAATGGATCAGCCGTGATGCGATGGCAGAGCAGACTCGATGGGCCGAAGGGCCTCATTCTGCTCCTGTGTCTTATTCCTGGGCTCCTACACTGTGCAGCCTTTGTTTGGCAAACCGCAGTACCAAGCTACAGTGCATTTATTTATAAAGAGCCCGGCTGGCCATGGTCATCCTGAAAATGCTGGAATACCTGAAGACACACACTCAGCAGTTCAAAAACGCCCTGCTGGTAGAGGCAGGTACATTACAGATAATTAAGAAGCTCTTAGAAAGGCATGTGGACGATAGTAAAAAAAGAGCTATGTAAGAGGCAAGGTTAAATTGATCTTAGAGTAAGTCATAAAGTTGACACAGCAACATAAGCCAGTGGGCCTGTATTGTGCTGCAGTGTTCTATGTTCTGTGTTTCCCTCCTGCTATCAGGTTTTGAACAGACCATGAACAATACCGTGTTATTCCTCTGTTTTTCTGTACAGTTGATTTATTTCAGTGATTTTATGTCTTTGCACTGTACTTTCAAGTCATCCAAGGCAGTGTTAATAAAGCTGATTCAGGTTTTGACTCTCAGCCGCAGCAGGACAGGCCACATCCATGGGAAGACATGCAGAATTGACTCTTCAGGCCCACCTGAAACATTAACTCTGTTTTGCTTTCGCATTTTCTGGGTTTTTTTTGTTTTAGATTTCTGTCATTTGCGCTCTTTTTTGATTCCCGTCCAACCTGCACTAGGGGACTTGTAAAAATTGTTGACACTCGATCCAATCCAAAACTAACACAGTCATTCTCTGTGAGGCGTGGATCGGATAACCTAATTGTAGCTTGATTCTTTATCGCTATGAGACCGTGAGAAATAGGAGCAGTACTGCCCACTGAGTTCTCAATCATTCTATCATGGCTGGTTTATTATCCCTTTCAACCCCACTCTCCTCCCTTCTCTCCGTAAACTTTGACGCCTTTACTAATCAGAAACCTATCAATCACTACTTTAAGCTTACCCAATAACTTGACCACCTTGGCCATCTGTGGCAATGAATGCCACAGATTCACTACCCTCTGCTTAAGACAGTCCTCCTCATCTTTGTTCTAAAGGGACACTCTTTAATTCTGATGCAGTGCCCTCTGGTCCTAGACTGCCCACTACAGGAAGCATCCTCACCACATCCACTCTGTCTAAGCCCTTCAATATTCAATAGAATTCTATGAGATTCCACCCCACACACACACACTTCTAAACTCTAGCCATCAAAATCTTCTCATATATTAACCCTTTCGTTCCTGGTTTTATCCTCGTGAACCTCCACTCGACCCTTTCCAATGCCTGCACGTCCATTCTTCGATATGAGGCCCAAAACTGCTCACAATGCTCCGTGCCATCTGACCAATGTGGTACATAAGTTTAAATGTATAAATTAATTGCGAGACAGGGTTACTTGACCTTTCAAGCCTGCACTGTCAGTCATTGAGATTATGGCTGACCCAAATGTAACCTCATCTGCCTCTCCACAGTGACCTTTCACCCTCCTGCCTATCAAGAATCTACATATCTTTGCCTGAAGGATATTCAAAGACTTTGCTTGTCCTTCGTTTGAGGAGGACATTTCCAAATGTCTCATGGCGTTCTGAGAGCCTACATCTGTTTTAAAAACGTAAACAGTCATCACCCCAGTTCTAGATCTTCCCACAGGAGGAAACATCCATTCCAAAACTTCCCTATTGAGAACGCTTGCTGACAATCAGTCCACTGCTCTACCCACTCGTGACTGTGCAACTCGTCACAGCTCAAACACCATCTGTAAATCTGCTAATGACACCACTGTTCCTTCTTCCCCTTTGCCATCTGGTTTCTGAATAGTCCCTGAAACCACGAACGATATAGTACCTCTTTGTTCATCTTTTCCGCTGTTTATTTGTTCTGGGAACTGATAGTAATTTTTCTTGTCTTGCACTGCAGTGCTGCCGCAAAACAACAAATTTCCCAATACACATCAGTGATGGTAAATCTGATTCTGGGATGTTCAGGGAAGTTAGTTCTCTTTTCTCTTCTCTCTTCTCACTCTGTTCTCTCTCTTCCTTCTCTCTCTCTCTCCCCTAAACTAAATTGGGTACTAAATTAGAAACTCGTTCATCCCAGGTATTAGTCTCACTAATCTTCTCTGGATTGCCTCCATAGCATTAATATCCAACTTTAAATAAGGAGATCGATGCTATGCACAGTACCCCAAATGCAATTTCACCAATGTCTGATATAATTGAAGCATAATCTTTCTACTTTTTCATTCAGCTTCTCTCAACACAACCTGAGGATGTGCTGGGGGCAGCCCGCGCTTGTCGTCACACACAACATAGCAAGCTCATTATGTTCACAGAGCAACAACAGCAGCAACAAATCAACTGTAACAAACCCTGCCCCATTATATATGTGCACGCGTTCTCTCTCTCTCTCTCTCTCTCTCTCTCTCTCTCTCCCCCTCTCCCCCTCCCCCCCCCCACTCTCCCACTCTCCCACTCTAGGATCGGCTGGCTTTGGCCTCCAGCATATTCGCAGATGTTGGATCTATGACTTTACAAATGGGCCTGGGATCCAGGGGTCCAATCATAGGGCCTCGAATCGACTTCCTATACTCGAAGAGTCAGCTTTTTTTTACTAGTGTTTATGCAGGTCACCAGAAACTCTGATGAAGGGTCTCAGCCTGAAACGTCGACTGTTTACTCTTTTCCATGTACGCTGCCTGGCCTGCTGAGTTCCTCCAGCATTTTGTGTGTGTGTTGCTTTGGATTTCCAGCATCTGCAGATTTTTTTGTGTTTATGGAAAAACAACAAACTGTGCAAAATAGAAAAAGAGAAGAAAAAAAAATTATCAGCATCAGAATCACTTTGCTGCCAATATGTGAAACATACCAGAATTGACTGTAGTCTGGTGCCAAGCATAAAACACAGGGC
>NC_092390.1:11461739-11673790 GCF_030028105.1 Mobula birostris
CGGGCCGAGACCCTTTGGCAGGTCTGGAGTTCTGCTGAGTTCCTCCAGAACTATGTGTTGCTTAATATGAGATGTGTTGAAGGACCAGTTATTGTGCTGTATGTCTCTATATTTCTGAGTCTAGTACTGGGACTGCAGTGGCAGATCCAGACTGCAGCCTGAGAGTGGGGCAGTTCCTGGGGAGTGATGGATGAGTTGAATTGCAGCAAGAAACTTTTTAACAACTTGCACAATTCTAAATTTTTGTTTTTATTTCCTGCGTTACACAGGCAGTACAAAGATAAAGAAGAGGAAAACCAAGGGGGATTCTTCTCTGCTCTGACCAACATGGTAAGTTCTTTGATGAACGACCCAGCGTCTCCCCCAGTGACACTGATCCCTTGAGAGCTACAATGACAGAGAAAGTACAGTGCAGGCAGGCAGTATGGTGCAAAGGCATAGCAAGGTAGATCAGAGAAAAGGAATTTCTTTGGGTAGAGAGTGGTGAATCTGTGGAATTTGTTGTCATGGGCAGCTGTGGAGGCTGCAATTGGGTATATTTAAGGCTGGGGTTGATGGGTTCTTGGTCAGTCAGGGCATGAAGGGTTAGGGGGAGAAGGCCGGAGACTGTGGCTGAGAGGGAAATGGATCAGTCATGATGAAATGGCTTAAGTTAGATTGAGGTCAATAATCCATCTTATCATACGAGGGAATTGTTCAATAGCCTTTCAACAGTTCAGTCATTCAACAGTTGGACAGAAGCTGTTTCTGAGCCTGGTGTGCATGCTTTTCAGGCTTTTGTATCTTCTGCCTTTTCAGAAGGAAGGCAAGGGTGGGTGGAAGGGGTCTTTGATAACGTTGGCTGCTTTCTCAAGGCAGCTGATCAAGTGAGAAACCTGCAGAGTTAGATAACACTAAAAACTTCAGCAGAACAAAGCATTAAATTAACGTTACATAGAACATTGTAAAGGCTGTTTGGGCCATGATGATGAGCTGACCTTACACTGAGCTCCACATGGTCAGAAAACACTTGTGAAGTCCAGATGGCAAGGAAGTGCCTTCTCTGCACCGAGCGGGGTGAGGAGTACGTAAGCAGTCATCCAGCACTTCAACACCTCTGACTCAGTGTCGAGCGCAGCTACAGAGTGCAGGTGGGTGATACTGGAGAATGGGCTGATGTGAAGCTGGGGTATGAAGAGGTTTGGAATACTGAGAGCAGTTTTCTGCCCATACCTAAGGAAGGATGAGCTGGCATTGGAGAGGGTCCAGAGGAGGCTGAGAGAATGACCCCAGGAATGACCCTGTACTCACTGTTGTTTGGATGAATGGGGGGGGTGTGGGTATCTCATCAAAACCTACCGAGTATTGAAAGCCCTAGATAGAGTGGATATGAAGAGGATGTTTCTGACAGTGGGGGAGTCTAGGACCAGAGGGCATAGCCCCAGAATAATGGGTCATCCCTTCAGAACAAAAATGAGGAGGATTTTTTTTTATAGCCAGAGAGTGAATCATTATCACAGATGGCTTTGCAGGCCAAGTTATTGGGTGTAGTTAAAGCAGAAGTTGATAAATATTTTAGTAAGTGTGTCAAAGACTATGGGGAGAAGACAGGAGGTTAGAGTTGAGAGGGGAGAATAGATCAGCAATGATCAAATAGCGCCACAGACTTGATGGGCCGAATAGCCTAATTCTGCTCCTGTGTCTTCTGGCCTTGGTGGTTTGCTGTCCGTCTGCTCTGTATCTGACCTGCCATTTCGAACAGAGAGGGTAACGAAAGGTTCAGTCTGCCCCACTAAATGCTACAGCCATGGCTAGGTACAGAACCAGAATCAGGTTTATTTTCACTGACGTATGGTGAAATTTGCTGTTTTGCGGCAGCAGTACGTTACAATGCATAAAAACATTCTGTAAGTTTCAATAAGAAATATAAAAAAAAGTGAATAAATAATGCTAAAGGTGAAGTTTCCTCTGCACCGTACCAACAAACACTCCCCACTCAAATACATAATGAATTGGAACAGAGTAAAGCTCTATTCAGATCCATCAAAACCTTGCAGTATCTGTTGAGTACTGAGTCAAACTCCTTCTATTTCAGAGACTTCTTGTTCTATTAAAGCAGCTGTTTTGCTTTAGAATTCCAGTGTTACAATTTATAAAGCCATTATTTATATTTCTGTGCCTCACTTTTTCTCTGTCATTTCCTTTACTGGCTGCTGGCTCTTGCTTTTTATCCCTTTTTTTTTTCCTTATTCTTGGCCAACAAGCGACAGTAATCATGTCTCCTTATCTGGATCAGCATCGATCTGATAATGCAGCAGTGGAGTACTCTGGGTGGTTCGGCACTTGAAAGTGCAGTACGAATGTAAACTAGAACTTCCTGAGGCTATGTACTCCCCTCTCTCTGACTGTTATTTATCACTGGTTGGTGGGCTTCTACTGCAGACTCTCTCAATTAACTCTCAGTGTGATTCCCACCGGAGCTCCATGTCTCTGCCATTGCCTTTGTCAGTTTGTGGTACTTTCCACTCCAATTCTTCATGTCACTCACTGCAGGATAACAACTAACAGCTGTTCTCTCTGTGCATGCAGGTGGGTAACATGTTCATAGCGGAAGTAGAGGAGAAGATTTCAGTCCAGTAAGTAACTCGGTTCTGAATCTTATTTTCAGTTTTACATAGACATGAAACAGTACAGGCCCTTTGGCCCACATTGGTGTGTCCACCCTTTAACCTCTACCTCCAAGGTTAATCTAACTCTTCCCTCCCAGGTAGCTCTCCATTTTTTTTCATCCATATGTCTATCTAAGAGTCTCTGAAACGGATTCTTCCTACTCTCTTCCCCTGTGGTTTCTGGCAGAACTGAAGGATCAGTATGCACCTTCCCCTCTTGTCCCAAATCTTGGAAGTTTATGGCTTCAAAACCCACTCCAGAGACGATTGCAAAACCTCAGCTGTTTTGAGCATATTTTCCACCTAATTGTTGAATAATCTTCACACAATGGTAAGAAATAAGGATGAACTTTGTTTCTCAAATGTACATCGAAATGTACAGTGAAATGCGTTGTTTTTGTGTCACTGACCAACGCAGTCCAAGATGTGCTGGGGGTAGCCTGCAAGTGTTGCTGTGCTTCCAGCACCAACATAGCATGCTCACAGCTTAGTAATCTTAACCTGTACATCTTTGGAATGTGGGAGGAAACCAGAGCATCCGGAGGAAGCACACACATCATAGGGAGAACGTGCAAACTCCTTACAGACAGTGGGAGAAGTGGAAGCTATCAGCAGGAATTGAACCCAGATTGCTGCTGCTGCAAAGCTTGATGCTAACCGCTAGGCTACTGCGCTGGTAGTGTGTGTAAAGCGCTGGTAGTGTGTGTGAAGCGCTGGTACTTTATATGTAGCAGCACAGAAAACTGCAGGAACTCTGCGGGTCTCTATGGGGAGAATAGGACGGGCAGTGTTTTGGGTCGAGATCCTAGAGATTGAAAAAGAGTGGGGAGGTCGCCAGCATAAAAAGGCGGAAGGTCCCTCCAGTTTTTATTTTGTATGTTGTTCCGGTCTCTTCTGACTCCGTCGGTACTCTTTATTCATTTATTTGTTGAGATAAAGCGCAAAGTAGGCCCTTCTAGGCCTTTGAGTCACGTCTCCCAGCAATCCCCTAATTTTTAATCCTAGCCTAATCACGGGACAGTTTACAATGACCAATTAACCTACCAACCGGTGCGTCTTTGGACTGCGGGAGGAAACTGGAGCACCTGGGGGTAATCCAGGTCATGGAGAGATCATGCAAACTCCTTACAAGTAGTGGTGGGAATTGAACCCAGGTTGCCTATTGTAAAGTGTTGTGCTATGTGTATGGCATAACCTTTCTGCTCTTTGACACTGTTGAAAATGACACTTTCACTTTTCCTTATAAATATGTGATGGTGAAGGTGCTGCCTGATTTCAGAGAGGGGAGTGAAGAGGCAGCAAGGTTGGATGAATTTTGCATCCTGGCACTCTTCATGTTGTGGATACAGTGTGGATAAGCTATCAAAACCATCCCTGTACAGAGTTCTCCATTTGAAGTTCACAGATTGAGCTCATGCACGAGAGGAAGCAGCGGGGGAAATTGCTCCAAGGCTCAAACCCGTCTGTGGAATTGTTCACCACCAACAACGGCGGGGTGGAAATGAGAGATTAAATTAAATAGAGGGTGACACCTTCGCATAGCAGTTACTGCAATTGCTTTGCAGCACCAGCAATCACCAAAGGGAGTTCTGATTTTACTGTGGTCTGTGAGGAATTTATAGGTTCTCCTGTGGCCGTGTGGGTTTCCTCCGGGTGCTCCAGTTTCCTCCCACACTCCAAGGACCGTGTAGGATAGTATTAGTAAGTTGTGGGCAAGCTATGTTGGCGCCGGAGGCATGGCAACACTTACAGGCTGCCACCTGCACATCCCTGGACTGCACTGGTTGTTGATGCAGGTGATGCTTTTCACTATGTTTTGATGTACATGTTGACAAGTAAAGCTAATCTTTCTTTCCTTTAAGTAGAGGGTAAACGTTGATTGCTGGAGGAGTCGCTGACCCACAGGACATGCTTCAATTAGCAGTGCGGGGAGTTCAATTAAGATGAGTTGTGACAACACAATTAGCCCGAGTCTGAGTCCGTGCAGGCCGCTTATGCCAATGCAACCCTTTCGCATGAGTGAACTCAGCAGCCTTTCACAGCTCCTGACAACAACTGAAAACTCCTGAATGAATGTAATCGGGGGACGTCCCCTTACCCCAGTGGTTTTAAATGGATGACGGCAGGGGTGCAGTTTTCCCCCTTTGACAGGAGTTGGGGTTCTTACAGTGGGGCTCCATTTTCATACGGACCTGAAATCAAGTCTTCTGATTTTCTGTCAGACATCTGTGCAATGCCACACGTGATTTTTACAGCAGTTGATCTTGGGTCACTTAGAACAGCGGTCCCCAACCACCGGGCCGCGGACCGGTACCGGGCCGCAAAGCATGCGCTACCGGGCCGTGAGGAAACGATATGATTTGTCGATATGAGTCAGCTGCACCTTTCCTCATTCCCGGTCACGCCCACTATTGAGCTTGGACACACGCGAGGTCATTACCTGCGCGTCATCCATGTCAGCGCAGGAAGGAGATCAACTCCTCGAGCTTGCAAATGATGACAGGCCGAAAAGCATGTTTGACATAACACCTCTGCCGGCATTCCGGATCAAAGTCAAGGCTAAATATCCTGAGATAGCCACGAAAGCACTGAAAACGTTGCTTCCATTTCCAACATATCTCTGCAATGAATGCAACCAAAACTAAATTACGGAATAGACTGGACATAAGGAACCCTATTCGACTATCGCTGTCTCCCGTCACCCCTCGATAGGACCATGTTGTTGCAGGAAAACAAGCCCAGGGCTCCCACTGATTCAGCAATATTGGTGTGTTGCAATGGTTTTATATGTTCATATGGGGAAAATATGTGCTGTGTGTTTAATATCCAAACGTTACTTAAAAAGTTATGATGCTATTGGCTTACTTATATAACCATATAACAATTACAGCACGGAAACAGGCGATCTCTGCCCTGCTAGTCCATGCCGAATGCTACTCTCACCTAGTCCCACCGACCTGCACTCAGCCCATTAACCCTGTCCATAAACCTATCCAATTTTTCTTTAAATGATAACATCAAACCTGCCTCTACCACTTCTACTGGAAGTTCGTTCAACACTTACTTCAAGCTCCCCTGATAATTGACTTATCGCTATATTCATGCGAGGAAAATATGTGCTGTGTGTTTAATATTAAATTAGTTAGATAAACCCTTTTAGAAACAAAATTGAGTGTATTAGCCACTTATCACCTATATTGCGTTTGTGATTAACCCCCCCCCAAACAGAATTGCCAAAAATGATTTGTAGAAAAAAATCGGCACATACACACAAATCACGCATGCGCACTGGTGCCCGCACAAGGCTTCATGGTCATTGTAGTCTTTCTCGGGGTAAACCCAATGTACTTGACTGCTACTCTTGTTCGTTGGCAACCCTACCAACCCCCCCCCCCCCCATGAAACCGGTCCGCAGTGCGAGAAAGGTTAGGGACCCCTGGCTTAGAATATGTTTTCTGTGTTAAGTGGGGCTTTCTGATTGCTATTTCTGTTGCATCTACTGGACAGTTCTGTAGAATTTTTTTTTATTGAGATGTAGTGTGGACTTTGAACCATACCACCCAGCCATCCCCCAATTTAATTCTAGCCTAATCAAGGCACAATTTACAATGATCAGTTAACCTACCAACCAGAATGTCTTTGGACTTGGGGAGGAAACCAGAGCACCTAGAGGAAACCCATGCTGCCGCGGGGAGAACGTACAAACTTACAGGCGTTGGTGGGAATTGAACCCGGGTCGCCTGTACTGTAAAGCGTTGTGCTAACCACTACTCTACCATGCTGCCCTTTGTTTATTATCATCATATACCAAGATACAGCAAGAAGCTTGTCTTGCATATTGCTCATACAAATCAAATCATTACACAGTGCACTGAGGTAGAACAAGATGAAACATTTAACAGTACAGAATAGAGTGCAACAGCTACAGAGAGAGTGCAGTGGAGGTAGACAAGATGATAACAAGGTAGATAGTGTGGCCAAGAGTCCGTTCAAGAGTTTGATAAAATCAGGACGCAAGCTGTCCTTCAGCCGTGGTGGTGTGTGCCTTCAGGCCTGATGATGTCTGATGTCAGGCAGGGTGGGGTCTCTCATTATGTTGGCTGACGTAGTGAGACCGTGAGAAGTATAATTAAGATCCATAGTGCGTAGGCTGGTTTCCTTGAGGTGCTGAGCTGTGTCCACAACTCTGTGGTTTTGTGCCATCGTGGGCAAAATGGTTGCCATACAAAGCGGTTTTGCATCCAGACAGAATTAGCATCCTGGCTGGGATCTGAAATCTGTTTCCTATCCATCTACCTTTCACCACATTTTTATGCACACAAACAGCTGCATTAATACTTTTGCCTTCAGAAATAATAAAGGGCTGCTTTAACAATAGTCTGTACGCTGCCCTGTAATTTTGATGTTAGCCAGCACTCAGAGGTGACACTCTCACCCTTACTGATTCGTTTTGTTTGCTGTGAACTGTTAACGTGGATGCTTGGTGGTATTGCTTTAACTTGCCACATAGAGGATTGCAGGCTCAGTAGGTGCATTGAGGCATGAGAGAAGACAGAGGGGAGAATGTGTGAGGGTGGGGAAACCGAGGGAGATGGCGTGAGTGTAGTGAGTTTCTGTGATGTATAGTTTCCAGCATAGTCTTTGTCCACCACAACTTGACTAAAGTTTTTATAGTAGTTCATTTTGTGTACTTGTCCCTTGCATTTCACCCTCACCAATATCCCTGTGGCACTAAAGTAGATGCAAGGAGCTGTGGAATAATTCATTTCCTGCAGTTATTTTCAGAGCAGCCCAGAAGGCAAACAAACGACTCTCATTCCAGAGAAAAATTCAGACATTCAAACCGCTGTTCTGACCGGCCCACTTCACCTCCCTTATTTGGTTCCATGTCCACCTTCCTCTTCTGTCAGACTCTGTTGTTGTTAGCCCTTTGTCACCTCCACCGATCAGAAACAGGTTTAATATCTCTGGCTTATGTCATGAAATTTGTTGTTTTGCAGGAGTACATTGCAATGCATAATGAAAACTGTAAATTACAATAAGTATATGTATAAATTAAACAAAATGAGTAGCAACAAGAAAAGAACATGTCCTGGGTGATGGGGGTCCTTAATAATGGATGCTGCCTTTTTGAGGCACTGCTTTTTGAAGATGCCCTCAGTGCTGGGGAGGCTAGTGCAATGATCGAGCTGGCTGCTAGTTTAGAACTTGCTACAGCATTTGTTTTTCTGATCCTGTGCAGTGGCCCCTGCATACCAGCTTGTGATGCAACCAGCTAGTACATCTGTAGAAATTTACTATCATCTTTGGTGACATAACCTCCCAACCTCTGTCGTGTTTCCCACCTGCCTGTTACACCTCACCTGGATCCACCCATTGCTTATTGGAGCTTGCTTTGCCCCTTTCCATCACCTCTTTGAGCTGGTCACCCGCCCTCTGTAGCCAGTGAGTGGTGACTTTGTGTAACTTATTGCTGCTGATGGCTGTGGAGGCCGAATTATTGGGTACATTTAAAGTGGAAGTTGGTAAGTCCTTGATTCGCAAGGACATCAAAGTTTGCAGAGAGAAGGCAGGAGAATGGGGTTGAGAGGGAAAATAAATCAGTCATGATTAAACGATGGAGTAGACTCAATGAGCCAAATGGACTAATTCTACTTCCATATCTTATTGTTTTATTGTCTGTCTTTCAGTCCAGGTACAGTGACTCAACCCAAAACAATGACCTCCACAGATGCTGCCCGCTGAGTTCCCCCATCAGTTTTATTTTCATCCAGATTTCAGCATCTCTAGTGTCTTGTGCCAAACTGCCCAATAATTGCAGTAAGTGGCCTTAGGGGGGAGTGGGGGATGGCCATGAGCCTTGAAAGGGGTCCACCAAACATTGGATCTCTGGACTCAGACAAGCAGAAAGACCATAAGCCACAGGAGCAGAATTGGGCCATTCAGCCCAATGAGTGGCCTTCACCAATCAATCATGATTGATTTAGTTTCCTTTTCAGCCCCATTCTTCGGCTTTCTTCTCTTAACCTTTGACAACATTACTAATTAAGAACCTATCAACCTCTGTCTTAAATATCTGGTAGCTCGTGAAGTGGCAAGTGACAAATCATCCCAGGAAACTTGGAATCTACATATTCAAGTGTACAGAATGGGAGTTGAACTCCTGATCTCCTGACTCAAGCATGAGATAGCGCTAGCTTTGATATTTTTAATTCTAACCCAGTGAAGGCAATATTGTACAATTCAGCAAGAAGCTGGCGGCTGGAACAGCCATGAAAAGAATCTGCCGTGATACCAGTCTGTGGCTTCATGGTTCAGTTGGCCGAGACTGGGACTCTGGGGAGATCTCACAGTCTGAATGTGAAGGCTGGCAGCAGAGTTTCTTTTCACGGTGAAGGAGGAAGGGAGATGGGTGTGATGCACATTTTAATGAAGAGAAAATTCAAGAATCTGAGGTGCAAAGAGTCTTGGATTCCCTAAAGGTTAACTTGCAGGTTGGGTGGGTGGTAAGGAAGGCAAATGCACTGTTAGCATTTATTTTGAGAGGACTAGAATATAAAAGCAAGGATGTAATGTTGAGGCTTTATAAGGCACTGGTGAGGCCTCACTTAGAATATTGTGAGTAGTTTTGGGTCCCTTGTGAAAGAACGGATGTGCTGAAATTGGAGAGGATTCAAAGAAAGTTCAAGAAAATGTTTCCAGGGTCGATTGGCTTGTCATATGAGGAGCGTCTGATATCTCTGGGCCTGTACTCCCTAGAATTCAGAAGAATGAGGGGTGACCTTATTGAAACCTATCAAATGGTGAAAGGCCTTGATAGAGTGGCCGTGGAGAGGATGCTTCCCATGGTGGGGAAGTGTAAGACCAGAGGACACAGCCTCAGAATAGAGGGGTGTCCTTTAGAATGGAAATGAGGAAGCATTTCTTTAGCCAGAGAGTGGTGAGTCTGTGGAATTCGTTGTCAAAGGTAGCTGTGGAGGCCAAATCTTTATGTATATTTAAGGCAGGGGTTGATAGATCCTTGATTGTTCAGGGCATGAAGGGATATGGAGAGAAGGCAGGAGATTAGGGCTAAGAAGGAAAATGGAGCAGTCATGATGAAATAGAGCAGCATCCTTGATGGGCCAAATGGCCTAATTCTGCTCCTATATGGTCTTATGGTGTTACGGTATAGGTACTGGTCAGAAAGGTGACTGTGAGATGAGCAAGCTTCAGAGCACAAAATGTTTCTAGTGCAGTCAAAAAAAAAGTCAGAATCTGCCCAAGTAAAGATTACCTCTCCCTTTGGATCAGAATGGGGTTTATTATGAGCAGCACACAAAATACTGCAGGAACTCAGCAGGTCAGACAGCATCTGTGGAGGAGGAATAAACAGTCATCGTTTCAAGCTGAGACCCTTCATCAGTACTTAATTATTCGGTTTATATCACTATTTCATATGATGTGAAATTTGTTTTATTGCAGCAACAGTACAGTGTAAACTCACAAACTGATTGTAGGGGAAGAAACTGTTTCTGAGTCATTGATAGTGGGTCTTCAGGTTCTGGTACCTCCTCCTGATGGGGGTAATGAGAAGAGGGCATGGTCTACAGTGATGGGCGCTGCCTTCTTAAGGAACTGCCTCTTGAAGATGTCCTCAGTGGCAGTGAGGGTTGTGCCTGTGGTGGAGCTGGCTAAGTCTACAACTCTCTGCAGCCTCTTGTGACCCTGTGCTATGGAGGCTCTGTACCAGGCAGTGGTGCAGCCAGTCAGAATGCTGTCTATAGAAGTTTTTCTCCTCAATAGCTCAATGTAGCGTGAATGGAGAGAGTTGCCCTGAGCCAGCCAGTGCACTGAATAAGAATTAGATCAATATCAATAGATCAGTAGTGTTAACATACAAGTAACTACAGGCATTTTGGTTTCAAGAGGTCCATTATTGAGGTACATTAAGGAGAAAGAAGACTAAATACTACTCTTACTTTCTCTGCGATAATTTCTAATGCTTCGGGACCTCAAGCAATGTTCTCTCATCCTTTAGTAAAATGTTCAGCAATTTAACCAAAGAATTATTGGAATTGTTAAGGTCATTCACAGGAGCCTTGTGGCTAAAGAGCAATTGGAAGAGAAATATTAAATATTTTAAATGAGTTAACATCTACAGAATAATAAGACTGTGGTTGATGATTTAGTCTTGGATAGTGTTGGTTAACGGACTCCCTGAAGGACTTGTAATCTCCAACATGTTCATAAATCATTGGAAGGGAAGTATAAGGTTAGTTTCAGGTTAATAGTTGTGTCAGGAGACTCAGGCAAGGCTCATGGTATATGTACGAGGGTTGCCATTTTGGTGCAGAGCAAGATTCCAGGCATCTGGCCAGTTAATCTGCCTACACTGACTCAGTGAGAGATATCTAGGCAGTTCTGTGGGGAAGCAGGATCTTCTGAAGAAGAAAACTGGCCAAAGAAGTTTGAGCTTGATGATCACAAATCAACTTTTGCATTAAGAAATAAATGGATATTTGGACTGAAAATGCCAAAACTTGATACCTCTCCTCCCTCTCCTCCTTTAAGATGTTCCTTCATTCCCACCTAACTGATCAAGTTTCTTTCACCAGTTCTAATATCTCTTTTTGTGGATT
Organism: Mobula birostris; assembly: GCF_030028105.1. Classification (NCBI taxonomy): domain Eukaryota; kingdom Metazoa; phylum Chordata; class Chondrichthyes; order Myliobatiformes; family Myliobatidae; genus Mobula; species Mobula birostris. The sequence continues at coordinate 11,473,009 of NC_092390.1, forward strand.
AGTGCCATATTTTTTGCTATCATTCTCATGACGTTTCCCCGGGGTGTTTTGCTTTGTTATAGGCGCTGTCATTTTTGAAACTCGAGTTGCTCTCTGTGATTGTTGGTTATTTGTGTGCTTGTTCTGACCTAGGACTAATGAGGCGATCCTGCTGGCACTATACGAAGCCGTCCATTTAAACAGAAACTTCATCACAGTATTAGCACAGGTGAGCTCTGCACTTACCCCATCAGTCTTCCCTGGTTCTACAGGGCTGACTCCTGAAGTATGAGGACAGGCTGAGCGAGCTGTCGCTTTTCTCTTTGGAATGAGGGAGGATGAGAGGCAATGGCTAATGAGAGGACCATGATTTTATGGTGATTGGAAGAAAGTGTAGAGGAGATGTCAGAGAAGTTTTTCTCATACAGACAGTTGTGGGTGCGTGGAATGCTCTGCTAGGGGTAATGGTAGAGGCAGATACATTAGGGACATTCAAAAGACTGTTAGACGGGCAATCAGATGAAAGAAAAAATAGAGGGCTATATGTGTCGGAAGGTTAAGATTGATCTTAGAGTAGGTTAGAAGATCAGCACAATATTTTGGGCCAAAGGGCTTGGACTGTACTGTATTGCTTTGTGCTCAATGATGTGGTCTTCAGTGTACGTCCAATGACTTACCGACTCAAACAGCCACCGACCTTGGCCAACAAATGCCCTTTAATAGATTCCAGTATTCCGTGGCTAAGAAATGGGAGATTAATTCACCTGAGTCGATTCTGATCATGATGCATAATCTTATACCCTTGGAGCGTAGATGAAGATTTTTTTATCTTGCATTTATGACTCATCAGAAGGCAGTTTAAAGTGATTTCTGAGAAGGGGTCCTGTGTTCCTGGGTCAGCTCAAAGTCAGAGTAAATTTATAATCAAAGTACATACATGTCACCACAAGCTTCTTTGAGATTGTTCTTTTTTTTTGCAGGCATTTACGGAGAAGTAAAGAAATGCAATAGAATTGTGTAAAACTATGCATAAACAAAGATTGACAAATAATCAATATGCTGAAAGGACAAGTTGTGCAATTACTAAATAGATAGATAGCAGTGAGCAGTTGGGTAGAGGAGTCCCCAGCTGATGTGCTCAGCTCTGCTCACTTTTTGACATAATTTTGGGTCCATGCCTTTAAGAGTGCCATTGTCAGCAGGTATGAAGTCCGTTCAGATGCTGATGGTGTCAGTACCTTGGCACAAGTGTCGTTCAAGGTGACTGATGAGAACTAATGGAGCTTGGGCAGGGACAGTGAAGGGCACAGTAAAGCTATGGGTTGTGCTGGTTAATTAGCAAGAGCTGAGACATCCTTCTCGCTGTGTTTGGAAATAATAGATTTTTAAAATTAGAAATTGTCACAGTGGAGTCTCTAAATGCAAATGTTCTTTCTGTCAAACTCAGAGCCATCCCGAGATGGGGCTAGTTAGTACTCCAACGACGCCTGTACTGCCGACAACTCCCACCACACCGTTGGGAACCACGCCTCCTTCGTCAGATGGTACGTTTTCCTAAAATTAATTTCCACCAATTCCCACTTCTCTTCTCCTGGAGCTGTTAATTTCTGCCTGGGCTCCCATGGGGACCAATCTTTCCGCTGATTTACTGCATTGGTGGTTCTTCGTATGGGATCTTTGAATATTTCAGCACTAGACTCTGTGCTGTTGTTGGCTTGATAGTCTGTGCGGCTGACTTCCACACTGTCAAGGATTGGGTGCCTGTCGCCCTCACATCTCCTCTCCTATGAAGCGAACTATAGCGAAACTCCAACATCTCCCTCACTCACCTCTAACCAAAGCCTGGCTCGTTGAGTACAGAGAGAAAGCTGAAGCAAAATCATTTGTCTAAAGATGTTTGGAAGCCAGTGAAAACTAATTAGAAATCATTAACAGCGGTACAAGAGGAGAGATAAAGAAACACTTCAGTTCAAATAGATAATTTCTACAAGAATGTTCTCCCTGAAGGAATGGGTAGAACCAATTAATTTGAACAATCAGAAAGGAAATGGATAAATACTTGGTCTTCCCTGGGTTGAGAGAAGGAAGGTACTGGGAGTAATTTAACAGCTGTGTCACAAAGGTGGCATTGGGTAGCTCCATGCAGCAGAGCTGTCAGCTTCTGTGTGAGCATAAAGGAAAGGAGACCTCTTCCACTCACTCTGTCAGTGTTTGGCAGACTGTAATTGATTTTTTTATTGTCTTGTGTACCAAGATACAGCGGAAAGCTTTCGTTTGAGTGCCTTCTAGACAGGTCACTCTATATATCAATACACTGAGGTAGTACACAAGGAAAGCAGAATGTGGAAGATGGTATCAGTTGCAGAGGAAGTGTAGTCCGTATAGACAAATAAAGTGCAAAGACCACATTGAGGTAGATTGAGAGTTCAAGAGTTTAGCGTATAAGAAACTTGGAAGAGTAAGGCAACATTGTTCATGTTACTTAGACTCAGAGTACTACAGCACAGAAGCAGACCTTTCAGCCCATCTTAAACTTGCTGAATTGTTATTCTGCCTGGTAATATCGACCCACACCTGGACCCATAGCCTTCTCCCATCCTATAACTCTCCCATCCATGTACCTATCCAAACTTTTCTTCAATTTTGCCATCAAACCTGCATTCACAACTTTCACTGGCAGCTCATTGTACACTCGTTACTTTCTCTGATTGTTCCCTCTAAATATTTCACCTTTCACCTTTTTTGGTACAGATTAGGGTCTGATGTTGAGAATGTTATGTTTTGTTCTTGCATTCTTTTTCCACTATAGTGATAAATACTACAGAGCTTCCACTGGATGCAAATCTTCACACCAGTAACTTGCTGATTACCTTCCTCAAGTATTGCTCCATAGTCATGCAGGATACAAAAGGTAAGGGAAAAATGTTCTTTTTGTTGCAGCCAGCAGTTTAGTGTTGGGTCATGCAGGAAGGGAGAAGGGGTCAGCAGAGAGGGGAGATATCTTCAGGGCAGAAGCAACTCAGTCCGAGTAGGAGAAACTGCCTGACTGCAACCTTGGTTTTCCTGTTCTGGGAAGATCATTTGGTTAACAAGTGATGAGGGTAGGTTGAGGGAGTTGGGGCTTTTCATTTCTGAGTGAAGGAGGATGAGAGGTGACTTGATAGAGGGGTATCAGATGATAAGAGGCCTAAATAGAGTTAGAGACCTTTTCCCCAGGACAGAAATGGCTAATTCGAGGTGGATATTTATTGCTTATTTATTTACTTAATTTATTCTTTCTTTTTTGTATTTGCAGTTTGTTGTCTTTTGTATTTTGGTTATTTGGCTGTCTTTGTTGTGTCTGGAGTTGGGTTTTCATTGATTCTGTTGTGTTTCTTCATGGTTACTATGAATGCCCGCAAAAAATGAATGTCTGGGTTGTATATGGTGACATATACAGTGGTGCTGGAAAGTTTGTGAACCCTTTAGAACTTCCTCTTTCTGCTAAATATGACCTAAAATGTGATCAGGTCTTCACATAAGTCCTAAAGCTAAATAAAGAGAACCCAATTAAATAACACAAAAACATCATACTTCATTTATTTATTAAGAAAGATGATCCAATGTTACATGTATTTATTGGAAAATGTATGTGAACCTCTAGCATTATTAGTTCATTTAAAGGTGGGCGGGGGGAATTAGAGTCAGATATTTCAATCAATGGGATGACAATCAGGTGTGATGCGGGAGGCCCTGCTCTATTTAAGAACAAACCTGCGTCTTTACTATTCGAAGTCTGATCTTCACCACACAGGTTTTTGGAAGTGTGTCATACTTTGATCGAAGGAGACTTCTGAAGAACTCAGGAGAAAAAAGTTGTTGATGCTCACCAGGCTGGAAAAGGATACAAAACCATTTCTAAAGAGTTTAGGCTCCACCAATCCACAGTCAGGCAGATGGTGTAGGTTATAAGGCCATTACAACATGGTGAGCCGAAGGGTCTGTAATGTGCTGTAGTGTTCTGTGTAAAAGGGATGGGCATTAGCCAATGCGTTGCAAGCCTGTCATGGACCATGTCCTGAAACTGAACTAAACTGAATTAGTCTGAACTGAGCTAAATTGAACATTCCTAGATTGTTTCAATGTCTTTGTGGTTTGGTGTTTTGTATTCCGTGTTATTTGTTTGTTTTGCCACTTGCACAATCTGTTCTTTATTTTGCGTGCTGGTTCTTCGAACGGGTTCCATGGTATTTCTTTCTTTTGTGGCTGTCTGTGGGAAGAGGAATCTCAGGGTTGTGTACTGTATACATACTTTGATAATAAATGCACCTTGAATATTTGAAAGTTCCCTTGGTTAGTGCACCAACATGTAGCTCGATGAACCTGCAATAAACCCATCATATTAGACCTTGTATTGCCCCATTTATGCCTCAGATTTCTCAGTTTGAAGGTACTCTGAATCACTAGCTAAGATGTACAGTGACCCTTTTTTCCCCTTTTACAATCTATGAAGCTGAAGATTAACTTTATTTGTCACATATACATCGAAAAGTCAGTGAAATGCATCGTTTGTGTCAAGTCAAGTCAGCAAGGGTTGTACTGGGGACAGCCTGCTGATGCCGCCATGTTTCTGGCACAAACGTAGCATGCCCACAACTCATTAACCCCTACCCCGTAAGTCTTCGGAATGTGGGAGGAAACCAGAGCACCCAGAGGAAACTCTTGTCACAGGAAGGAGCGTGCAAACTCCTTAAAGACAGCAGCAGAAATCGAACGTTGATCTTGCAGCCAGTGATGTGAAAATATTGCTCTAACCATAGTGTCCCAGTCTGTAATGTGCTTTACTTCAAATATTTATGTTGGTGATGTTGTATATTGAGAAGCTTAGTTTTTGGTCTGCATTGAGCCATCTTTGCAAGAGGGAGACACCAGAGATTCTGCAGATACTGGAAATCTAGACCAACACACACGAAATCCTGGAAGAACTCAGCACGTCAGGCAGCATCTAATGGAGAAGAATAAACAGTCAATGTTTCAGGCTGAGACCCTTCACCAGGACAAAAGGGAGGTCATTTGGCTCATTGAGTTGATGCTAGAGGTCCACCAAGCCATCTCTGTCCTCCCCCACTCCCAAGTGATATTTCATTACTGGTATTTATTTAATTCCCCCTTTAAGCTATGTGATTGAACAATTTCAATGTCCTCCTGCACTGAAACAGTCTGTAGGCTTAACATTTTGCCATTGCCAGTTTCCTCTCAAGTATAAATGAGCTTGGTTATTATCTCCCAGGGAGCGATGTATGCGTTTACAGTGTTGTGAAAGGGCAAGAGGCTGAACAAGTAGAAGTGCCCCATCCTTCTAACTGCTGTAAAGGACAATAGCGGATGTGTGCTGGTGCTCAGCCTTGCCTGATAATTGTGCTTTTATGCTTTTGTCCTGCTGGAATGCAGCCAGTTTTTGTGCAGTGCTCTCTCAAGTGACATGAATTGTAAATGCTACTTTGTGCCCATAGACTCGACCCATTATCTGCAGCTAGCAGTGACTAATCTGGGATTGTGGTACTCGCTCTTCTTGTATGCAGCTACTGTGAATTTTGTTTGTTTCACAACGTATTCCGTTAGATGCTAACTGCTCTATAAGTATTAATTCCTTTGCTCTCGGTCTAACATTGTTTTAATCCGTTTTCTACCTATCCCCTGTACAACGTTTTGAATCTACAGCTCTCATGCTAAGGTACTTGCTCCAACCAACTCTCCTTGCAGTCTGTTACAATGTCCATTTGATACCATTTTCATCTCCAGCACATCCACCTACACTGCATTTTCTCTATAACCATAACACTACATTCTGGACTCTACATCCAGATAGCTTCAGTGGAAAAGTACTTATGGAGACTCAAAGGACTACAGACGCTAGAGTCTGGATGATGAGTCAGATGGGTTCAGGTAAGGGTCTCAACCCGAAACATTGACTGTACATTTCCCTTCATAGACTGCCTCATGCACTGAGTTCCTTCAGATTTTGGTGTGTTAATGTATTGGAATTGGTTTATTATTGTCTCATGTACCAAGATACAGTGGAAAAACTTGTCTTGCTTACTGTTCATACAGATCAAATCATTACACAGTTAGATGAGGTAGGACGTGGTAAAACAATGATAATACTGCAGAATAAAGAGTGAAAGCTACCTAAAAAGTGCAATGCAGATAAGCAATGGGGTAAGATCATAACAAGGTAGATTGTAAGGCCATGAGTCAATCTTATTATTCAAGAGGTCTGTTCAGGAAACTGATAGCGAGATAGAAGCTGCCCTTGATCCTGGCGGTACGTGCTTTTGGCTCCTCTTCCCGCTAGAAGAGCTGAGAAGAGAGACTGTTTGGGGTGGGTGGGGTCTTTGATTATACTGGCTGCTTTCCTGAGGCAGCGAGAAGTGCAGACACAGTCCAAGGAGGGGAGGCTGGTTTCTGTGTGTTGATCTGCACCCACAACTCTCTGCAGTCACCGGCAGAGCAGTTTCCCTACCAAGCCGTCATGCTTCCAGATAGAATGCTTTCTGTGGTGCATGGATAAAAATTGGTAAGCGTTAATGGAGTTATGCCGAATATCTTTAGCCTCGCATGGAAGTACAGACTTTGGTGAGGCTTCTTGGCTCTGCTATCTGTTGGATCAGCACAGGCTATGGGTGGTGTTCGCTTCTAGAATCTTGAAGTTCTTAAGCTCAACACCACTGATGTAGACAGGAGCATCTGCACCACGCCCTTGCTGAAGTCAATTGAGAGAAAAGTCATTGTCATGACACCATATATCTAAGCTATCTCTGTCTAGAGGGCATGTAAAATGAGATGGAACAATAACAATGCAGAATCGAGTGTAAAAGCTACAGTGAAAGTGCAGTGTAGGTAAACTATAAAGTTCAAGATAATAACAAAGTATATCATGAGGTTAAAAGTCCATCATTATCAAACAGGAGATCCATTTAAGTGTCTGATAACAATGGGATAGAAGCTGCCCTTGAGCCTGGTAATACGTGCTTTCAGGCTTTTGTATCTTCTGCCATCCAGAAGAGAGAATATTAATTATATTACACACATCAAAGTTGCTTGTGAACGCAACAGGCCAGGCAGCATCTTCAGGAAGAGGTACAGTTGACGTTTCGGGCCGAAACCCTTCGTCAGGACTAACTGAAGGAAGAGCTAGTAAGAGATTTCTGATGAAGGGTTTCAGCCTGAAACGTCAACTGTACCTCTTCCTAGAGACGCTGCCTGGCCTGCTGTGTTCACCAGCAACTTTGATGTGTGTTGCTTGAATTTCCAGCATCTGCAGAATTCCTCGTGTTTGCAATATTAATTATGTTGACTGCTTTACTGAGGTAGTTGGAAGTATAGACAGTTGATGGGGGGAGGGTGCTTTCGGTAATGTGCTGGGCTGTGTCCAAGCAGATTCTTATCATCAAGCTGTTATGAATTCAGATGGCATACTTCCTATGGTGCATTGATAAAAATTGGTAAGGGTCGATGGGGACATGCAATTTGTTTAACGTTGTGCTGAAGTAGAGGTATTGGAGATCTTTCTCGGCCATGCAGTCTACGTGGTTGGACTAGGATAACCCATTGGTGATCACTCCTTGGAACTTGAAGTTCTCAATCGCAACTCTACTGATGTAGATACTAGCATGTGAATCCCCCCTTCCTTAAGTCAAGGCCAGCTCTTTTGTTAACATTGAGGGAAAATTTGTTCTGATACTGTGTCACTAAGCTCTCCATATCTGTGTACATATGTAGATTACATGCAAAAGGAGGCTTTTCACTGTATCTCAGTAAATGAGACTGATAAAGCAGTTAGTAGCATGAATGTGAACTCTGTACTGAGGGAGTACAGCTGACATGTGAATGGGACATTAAACTAAGGCCCAATGAATGATGTAAGGACTGCTCACTGGTAAACCAATGCATTGATGCTGAGCTCCTCCATCACCTAATGAGCATCACCAAAATCGGGTAACTATCACATGACTGTTTCTGGGCGCTTGCTGTGCAGGTTGGTGCTGCAGCATTTCTCGTGTTACAGCAGTGATCCAACTTTGGAAATAATTAGTCCCAGTCGCGTTCTCTTTTCCGCTACATAAGTGCACTGCATTGTCTTATTTACGATCAGCACATGTTCTCTCTTTCCCTTTTATGGTGCTCTCAAATTTATGAATGCATTCTTGTTTCAGATGAGCATCGGTTGAACAGTGCCAAACTGTGCCTGATCATACTCACCTGTATAGCAGAGGTGAGTGTAACAAATGAACAACTGCATTCACAGACTTCCTGGAGCATCCAGAGGTACTTGCAGCAGTCCCATTGTGTATAACTGACATAATGTTCTCCTTGTGCTCGCTCATCACACACTCCCAGGACAGGGACAGCACGGGTTAGATACAGAGTGAAGCTCCCTCTACACTGTCCCATCACACACACCCAGGACAGGGACAGCACGGGTTAGATACAGAGTGAAGCTCCCTCTACACTGTCCCATCACACACTCCCAGGACAGGGACAGCACGGATTAGATACAGAGTGAAACTCCCTCTACAATGTCCCATCACACACTCCCAGGGTAGGGACAGTACAGGTTAGATACGGAGTGAAGCTCCCTCTATACTGTCCCATCACACACTCCCAGGACAGGGACAGCACGGGTTAGATACAGAGTGAAGCTCCCTCTACACTGTCCCATCACACACACCCAGGACAGGGACAGCACGGGTTAGATACAGAGTGAAGCTCCCTCTACACTGTCCCATCACACACTCCCAGGACAGGGACAGCACGGATTAGATACAGAGTGAAACTCCCTCTACAATGTCCCATCACACACTCCCAGGGTAGGGACAGTACAGGTTAGATACGGAGTGAAGCTCCCTCTACACTGTCCCATCACACACTCCCAGGACAGGGACAGCACGGGTTAGATACAGAGTGAAGCTCCCTCTACACTGTCCCATCACACACTCCCAGGACAGGGACAGCACGGGTTAGATACAGAGTGAAGCTCCCTCTACACTGTCCCATCACACACTCCCAGGACAGGGACAGCACGGATTAGATACAGAGTGAAACTCCCTCTACAATGTCCCATCACACACTCCCAGGGTAGGGACAGTACAGGTTAGATACGGAGTGAAGCTCCCTCTACACTGTCCCATCACACACTCCCAGGACAGGGGCAGCACGGGTTAGATACAGAGTGAAGCTCCCTCTACACTGTCCCATCACACACTCCCAGGACAGGGACAGCACGGGTTAGATACAGAGTGAAGCTCCCTCTACACTGTCCCATCACACACTCCCAGGACAGGGACAGCACGGGTTAGATACAGAGTGAAGCTCCCTCTACACTGTCCCATCACACACTCCCAGGACAGGGACAGCACGGGTTAGATACAGAGTGAAGCTCCCTCTACACTGTCCCATCACACACTCCCAGGACAGGGACAGCACGGGTTAGATACAGAGTGAAGCTCCCTCTACAATGTCCCATCACACACTCCCAGGACAGGGACAGCACAGGTTAGATACAGAGTGAAGCTCCCTCTACACTGTCCCATCACACACTCCCAGGACAGGGACAGCACGGATTAGATACAGAGTGAAACTCCCTCTACAATGTCCCATCACACACTCCCAGGGTAGGGACAGTACAGGTTAGATACGGAGTGAAGCTCCCTCTACACTGTCCCATCACACACTCCCAGGACAGGGACAGCACGGGTTAGATACAGAGTGAAACTCCCTCTACAATGTCCCATCACACACTCCCAGGGTAGGGACAGTACAGGTTAGATACGGAGTGAAGCTCCCTCTACACTGTCCCATCACACACTCCCAGGACAGGGACAGCACGGGTTAGATACAGAGTGAAGCTCCCTCTACACTGTCCCATCACACACTCCCAGGACAGGGACAGCACGGGTTAGATACAGAGTGAAGCTCCCTCTACACTGTCCCATCACACACTCCCAGGACAGGGACAGCACGGGTTAGATACAGAGTGAAGCTCCCTCTACACTGTCCCATCACACGTTCCTGGGTTTAGAGCAACACAATGTAGATACAACATCCTAGAGCTGTGTCAGCACACATTACTTTAAGGTGTCACCCTCACTGTTCAAAAACCTCACCGTTTTGACACTGCTCTAGTGACACATTGCTGTATTTCTATCTGTTAGTGGACAGGAGGTCATTCAGCCCATCAGTCCCTTTTCTTCTTTCCCTGTATTCACCATCATCTCCCCTTCATTCCACTTTTGGCATGCTGCAATCAGTGTGAGAGGCCGTTTGTTGGTGAGACTCCGCGATATTTATAAAGAGCTTGAGTGATTTTTGGCTCCTTGGTGGATAGCAAATGGTGCAGGGCCAATAAAAAGAAAGGTGTAAGCAGAGCGGTCATTGTGGGAGTGTGACAGTGTTAGAGTGGTCCGGTTTGACTCAACAGGCTTAATCGAGAGCAGGCTGACGTTCTAAGTAAGTTTATTGTCTGTTAGTACGCAGGTAGTGTCCTGAGAGAAGGTCCAGAGGTAGTGGTATGTTCTTTGTGTGGGATGTGGGAACTCTGGGAGGCCTCCAGTCTCCATGGTAACTACATCTGCATGAAGTGCATTGTGCTACAACTCTTTAGAGATAGTGTTATGGAACTGGAGCTGCACCTCGATGACCTTTAGCTCATACAGAAAAATGTGGCGATAGACAGGAGCTACAGGGAGGTAGTCACTCTGATTTGCAGGAGGCAGGCACCTGTTCCCTGTCAGGTGTGGGAAAGGGAGTAGGGTACCAGTGTAGAGTACCCCTCTCGCTGTTCCCCTCAATAAGTATGCCGTTTTGGATAATGTTAAGAGAGGGAACACCCTACTGGGGAAAGCGGGGAAGCCGCAGTCACTGTGTCTCCGGCACTGAATGTGGCTCTGTGGCTTAGATAGGGCTGAGTACAGGGCAGTTGGTATATAACTAGATGTAGTGTATCATGAGACTGTGAGGAAGTGCGGGCAGATGATAGGGCAAAATTGTAGTCAGGATGAATTGAAGTGTAACAGATAGCTAAATCTGAAAAGGGTGATGAATACAGGACTCTGGGTGTTGTATTTGAATACATACAGCATATGGAATAAGGGAGATGACCTTGCAGCTCAGTTAGAGATTGGCAGGTGCACGTGTCTGACTTGCAGCCGAAAGAAAATCGTAGTTGGGAGCAGGAGCTTAACATCCAAGGATTCATGTTGCATTGAAGAGACAGACAGGTTGGCAGAGGGGGTGGGGTGACTTTGTTGGTATAAAATGACATAAAATCCCTAGAAAGAGATGACAGGATTGGAAGATGTAGAATCCTTGTGAGTGGAGCTAAGAAAACTGCAGGGTGAAGAGATGAGAGTTGTATACAAGCCTCAGAAGAGTAGCCAGGATGTGGGCTACAAATTACAATGAGAGATGGACTAGGCATGTAAAAAGGGCAATGTTGCGATAATAATGGGAGATTTCAACATGAAGGTGGATTTGTAGAAATCAGTTTGGTGCTGGTCCTAAGAGAGGGAATTTATAGATTGCCTATGAAATGGCTTTTTAGAGCAGTTTATGTTTGAACCCACTAGGGGAATGCCAATTCTGGATTGGGTGTTATACAGTGATTCAGATTTGATTAGGGAGATTAAGGTAAAGGAGCCCTTAAGAGGCAATCATCAAAATATGATAGAATTTAATTTGTAATTTGAGAAGGAGAAGCTAAAATTGGATGTATCAGTATTACAGTGGAGTAAAGGGAATTACAGAGGCATGAGAAAGAAGCTGGTCAACGATGATTTGAAGGGGACACTGGTGTATCTGAGGAAAATTCGGAAGGTGCAGGAAAGATGCATCCCAAAGATGAAAAGGTATTCTAAAATGGAGGATGAGGCAACCGTGGCTAACAAGGGAAGTCAATGACAGCATAAAAGATAAAGAGAGGGTGTATAATATATTGAAAATTAGTGGGAAGGTGGAGGATTGTGAAGCCTTCAAAAACTAAGTAAATAACTTAAAAACACCATAAAGAGAGAAATGATTAAATATCAAGGTAAGCTAGTCAATAATATAAGAGGGTAGAAAAAGTTATAGTAAAAGGGAGACACTAGAGAGGTGGTAATGGGTACAAAGTAATAGCGGATGAACTTAAGCGTTTTGCATCAGTCTTCTCAGTGGAAGGCACACGCAGGATGTGAGAATACGAGTGTGTCGGGGCAGAAGTGGGGTTCATTGCTATTATCAAGGAGAAGGCGGTTGGGAAGCTAAAAGGTCCGTAGGTAGATAAGTCACCTCCAGATAGACTACACCTCAGGATTATGGAAGGGGTAGCTAAAGTGATTGTGGAGGCATTAGTAATGATCTTTCACGAATCACTAGGTCCTGGATTGGTTCTTGAGGACTGGAACATTGCAAATGTCACTCCACTCTTTAAGAAGGGAGGGAGAGAGAAGGGAAATTATAGGCCAGTTGGCCTAACTTCACTGGTTGGAAAGAGTTGGAGTCTATTATTAAGGATGAGGTTTTGTGAGTAGCTTTGGGCACCTTATTTTCGAAAAGATGTGCTAGCATTGGAGAGGGTCCAGAGAAGGTTCACGAGAATGATCCCAGGAATGAAAGGCTTAACAATGAGGAGCATTTGATGACTCTGGGTCTGCACTTGCTGGAGTGCAGAAGAATGAGGAGGGAATCTCTTTGAAACCTATTGAATATTGAAAGGATGTGGGGAGGATGTTTCATACAGTGGGTGAGTCCAGGACAAGAGGGCACAGCCTCAGAGTTGATCGTCCATTTAGAACGAAGATGAGGATAAATTTCTTTAGCCAGTGGGTGGTGATCTATGGGTTGCATCGTCAGAGACGGCTGTGCAGTCCAAATGATAGGGTATATTTAAGGTGGAGGTAGATTCTTAATTAATTGGGGGTGTCAAAGGTCGTGGGGGGAAGGCAGCAGAATGGGCTTGAGAGGGATAATAAATCAGCCACGATGGAATGGCGAAGCAGACTCGATGGGCTGAATGGCCTCATTCTGCTCCTATGTATAATGGTCTTGTGTTGTATCTCTAAAACTACGGAGTAAGTTAAAGCAGCTGACAGCTGTAAACTCCACACCGACTACACTGCAGGTCAGGATTGAATCTGCTGCCTAGATCTGTGAGGTGCCAGCTCTAACTGCTGCACCACTTCTTGTCCGGCTACAACTTTGTCTCTTCCTAACTATGTTCCGGTCGGTGTTTTGGGGTTGTTGTTACAGGATCAGTATGCAAACGCCTTTCTCCACGACGACAACATGAACTTTCGGGTCAACTTGCACAGAATGGTGAGTCTGGGGGCTGAAAATGTCGGTGAACAGCCTTTAGGGACTGTACAGGACACTCCCTCAGTAGAGATACTTGTGCCCCTTGGAAAACATGTTGACTCTACTCTAAGGAACATTGGAGAGGGGGGGACAGAATTCATCATCAGGATAAAACCTGGGGTACGAGCACTTGTCAGGTTCAATTGGGAATTCATGTTGCAAGTTGCCTGCTGTTGGGAGATGCAGTGAAAGCTGCAATGGCCCCAAGAATGATTGGGAATATTCATTCAGACGTCTGAGAGCGGAGAAGGTATTAATGTTAATGATTGAATCTCCATCCTACTAGAGCAATAATTAGTGACCCACACAGAGCCGCAGTTCCCTTTCTAGATCCAATACAAATACTGAGTGTTTCTGGTAAATGATGCTTTTGGTGTTCAATTGGCCAGTGCTGTTTTTGGAAAATCACACATTATTTATTTAGTTTAAGTGGGGGAAAGTGGAATGGGGTCCCACCACTGTAAGGAGGCAGAAGCTGGGTTGTCTCCCAAAAGAAGGACTAATGGTTTAATTTTTGTTAAAATTGATCCATTCTTCTCAATTACATTATAGCCCATGAGACACAGAAAGAAAGCTGCCGATAAGAACCTTCCTTCTCGTCCTCTGGTCTGTGCTGTGTTGGGTAAGTATCTCATCGAAATCTTCTGTTGTCCCTTTTGTCTGAGTTATGATCTGAGCTTGTTGAGCAGTACCCCTAGCAGGAGAGAAATGCACGATTGGATAACTGTCATTCGTAATGACAAGTGTTAGGGTTCCATTTGTTTTTGGTCTGGATTCAGATTGTTTTGTCCACCCAGCTGAAGGAATGCTATCCTTATTGGTACAGCTTCGCGTGGTAAGGACGTCCTTCAGTCTGAGGTGTGAGTGAACCAGTGGTGTTGTGAAGATGTGAAAATGTCCTGCTGTGTGCTTCTCAACATGGATCTGGCCCACAGACTTCGCATTCAAGTGTGCTTGACTCTGCATTTGCTTGTGGCAGTTCAACAGGTCTGTGCAGACCGGTTTCCTGCTTTGGTAACAGGGGAACTGGAGAGTGCAGGATTCTTCTCCCTGTTGTGAAATGAGGAAACACCCGTATTCTGTGTTACCTGTTGAAGGGCCACGTGCAAGGGGCTTGGGTGCAGATGTGCTGGTGCAGAGTCCACATTGAGAAGAGTGCACATGACTGTGTGTGTTGAGTCAGTGAAGCTCACAATTTGCAGAGCAAGGCCATATGGCCACCCGAGTCTATATCGACACCAGGTAGGGCCAATGCAACTCACCCAACTTGCTTACCCTACAGCCGCAGTCCTGCCAGTGTGTTTCTTTCAGAAACGTACACATCTCTTTTGTGACTACCATTTAACTACCTCCACTGCCACCCGAGCAGATTATCCCAGACCCCAAACACTTGGCTGAATTTCTTCTTTTTTCCCCCCAACTATCACTTGTATTAATCATCCCCATTTCATAGAAAGCATTCTGTCCAGGTGCATGGTGACGTGGTATGGCAACTGCTCTTCCTGTGATCATGAGAAACTGCAGGGGGTTGTGGACAGAGCTCAGCGCACCGCAGAAACCAGCCTCCCTCCAGGGACTCTGCTGCCTCAGTAAGCAGTCAGCTGAATCAAAGAGCCCTCCCACCGCAGGCATTCTCTCATCTGCCCTCTCCCAACAGGCAGAAGATACAAAAGTCTGAAAGCGTGTGCCATGAGGCTCAAGGACAGCTTCTATACCACTGTCATCAGACTCTTGACTGGACCTCTTGTACGATAAGATGAACTCTGGGCCTCTTAATCTACCTCGTTATATCTTGCACATTATCAATTATCCACACTGTACTTTATTCTACCTCAATGCACTGTGTATGAACAGCCTGCAAGGGAAGCTTTTCAGTGAAAGTTGGTACATGTGACAAGAAACCAATACTAGTCATGTCCCTTGTGGCTCAGACAGTACTTTTTTCTGTCTGTTCTGTCTAAAACCTCCATCATGTCTCTGCAATCTCCTTGCTCTACGGAGAATGACTGCAGCTTCTCTAATCTGCACCACTAAAGGTCTCATTCATCTTGATAGGTCTGCATTCGAAGGCTTTCCTAGGTCCACCTTATTTCTCCCCAAGTTTCTCTCATTGTAGCAAGTACCCTAGGGTGATCCTTAGACTGTCTAGCTTGACAGCAAGCTGTTAATGAAGCATATTCTCAGTTATTACAGAAAGGTAGCAGCCAATCTACCTTTCAAACAGAGTGAACCCAAGATAATCTGCAGATGCTGGGATCAAAGCAACACCCACAACACGCTGGAGGAACTCAGCAGGTCGGGCAGCATCCGTGGAAAAGATCGGTCGACGTTTTGGGCCAGAACCCTTCGTCAGGACTGAAGAGGGAAGGGGCAGAGGCCCTATAAAGAAGGTGGGGGGGTGGGGGGAGAAGGAGAAGGCTGGTAGGTTCCAGGTGAAAAACCAGTAAGGGGAAAGATAAAGGGGTGGGGGAAGGGAAGCAGGGAGGTGATAGGCAGGGATGGTGAAGAAAGGATAAGGGAAAACACAATGGGTAGTAGAAAGAGGTGGAACCAAGAGGGAGGAGGTAGGCAGCTGGGGGAGGGGGCAGAGTGACATAGGGATAGGGGAAGGGAGGGGGGAGGGAATTACTGGAAGTTGGAGAATTCTATGTTCATACCAAGGGACTGGAGACTACCTAGACGGTATATGAGGTGTTGCTCCTCCAACCTGAGTTTAGCCTCATCATGGCAGTAGTGGAGGCCATATATGGACATATCTGAATGGGAATGGGAAGCAGAGTTGAAGTGGGTGGCTACCGGGAGATCCTGTCTGATGTGTTGGACAGAGTGGAGGTGCTTGGTGAAGCGGTCCCCCAATCTGCATCAGGTTTCACCGATGTAGAGGAGGCCGCACCAGGAGCACCAGATGCAATAGATGACCCCAACAGACTCACAAGTGAAGTGTTGTCTCACCTGGAAGGACTTTTTGGGGCCCTGAATGGTTGAAAGAGATGAGGTGTAGGGACAGGTGTAGCACTTACGCTTACAGGGATAAGTGCCGGGTGGGAGATCAGTGGGGATGGACGTGTGGATAAGGGAGTCGCGGAGGGACCGATCCCTGCGGAAAGCGGAGACGGGTGGAGAGGGAAAGATGTGCTTAGTGGTGGGGTCCTGTTGGGAAGGTGGCATAAGTTGCGGAGGATAATGTGCTGGATCCAGAGGCTAGTGGGGTGGTAGGTGAGGACAAGGGGAACTCTGTCCCTGTTGTGGTTGCGGGAGGATGGGGTGAGGGCTGAAGTGCGGGAAATGGAGGAGATGCGGGTGAGGGCATCATTAATGACAGCAGAAGGAAAACCACGATCCTTAAAGAAAGAGGACATTTGAAATGTCCTGGAACGGAAAACCTCATCCTCGGAGCAGATGCGGCGGAGACGGAGGAACTGAGAATAGGGAATGGCAATTTCGCATGTGGCGGGGTGGGAAGAGGTATAGTTCAGGTAGTTATGAGAGTCAGTGGGCTTGTAGAAGATGTCAGTGGACAGTCTGTCTCCAGAGATGGAGACCGAGAGATCGAGAAAGGGGAGAGAAGTGTCCGAGATAGACCAAGTGAATTTGAGGGCTGGGTGGAAGTTTGAAGTAAAGTCGATGAAATTGACGAGCTCAGCATGGGTGCAGGAAGCAGCACCAATGTAGTCGTCAATGTACCAAAGGAAAAGTTGGGGAACAGAGTGTAGGACTCTCCTGCTCTACAAAGTAGTACCATGGAATGTCACATTTCATTGTGAGATGAGTTCCAATCCCAGAGCAGCTGGGAGTTTTCAGTAGAAATTTGAGTTTATTGTCACGTGTGCAAGTGTGTGTATGCACAGGTGCAGTGAAAAACTTGCTTGCAGCAGCCTCACAGGCAGATAGTGTGAGATGAGCAGCATTCACAAAAAAATAACAACAGAGAACGCAAGTAAGACAAAACCAAGTCCATTTTAGTGCAAAGTTTGTCAGGGTGATAAACTGTTGTGCAGTAAATGTATTTAAGTCAAGATTGGATAGAGGTAAATATATTTAAGATGAGGTTGGATGGAGTTCTGCATAAAGGGGAATTAACAGTTATAGGGAAAAGGCAGGTAGGGGAAAATGAGTCCATGGTCAGATCGGCCATGATCTTATTGAATGGTGGAGCAGGTTCAACGGGCCAGGTGACCTGCTCCTGATCCTATTTCTTATGTTCTTATGTTCAAGAACCGTGTAGTTGAAATGGAGGGAGTAGCTGTTTCTGAATCTAGTGGTGTGGGACTTCAGGTACCTGAGCTTCCTGCTCGATGATAGTTGCAAGAAGATGACATGGCTTGAATGGGGGGATTTTTGATTAAGGATGTTGCCTTCGTCAGGCAGTGCCTTTTGTAGATACCAGTGATGTGCCCATGATATTTCGGGTAGAGCCTCTACTCTCTGTAGCTTTTTTGCGTTGCTGTGCATTCAAATTGTAATTTGAATGGCGGGAAGAGAAACAACATTTAAGAGACATGTTAATAGGTGCTTGAATGAGCAAGCTGTAAAAGGATATATAATTTATACAGGCAAATGGGGTGAGTATAGGTAGACAATGGCTGGCATAGCAGTGGTGGGCTGAAGGGCCTATGCTGTACAACTTCTGAAATAGAGGGCTGTCCCTTGGTTAAATGTCTCATGAGTGCAGGTTGGCTATCTCAAAATCTCCTCAGTCTGAGGTGTGAGTGGTCTTGTAACATTGCAGAGCTGAGAAAATCACCTGCTGTGTGCTTGTTGATGTGAACTGTCTCTGGCACTTTGCATTCATGTGCTCGATTCTGCAGAGTCCAGCGGTTCTTTGACAACCGCGGATGCTGGAATTTGGAGCAACAAGCAATCTGCTAGAAGAACTCAGTAGGTCAAGCAGGAAAGGAGCCCTTGATGTTTCAGGTTGAAACCCTGCTCCAATACAGGGTTATGACTAAAACATCGATAACACTGGACAACAGTTCTGAAGAAGGGTCTCGGCCCAAAACGTCGACTGTTTATTCTTTCCATGGATGCTGCCTGACCTGCTGAGTTCCTCCAACATTTTATGTGTGTTGCTTTGGATTTCCAGCGCTTGCAGATTTTCTCGTGTTTGTTTACAAATTTTTTTTCGAAAGTGTTGCTTTTTCAGGAATTTTTCAGTGGTTATGATAGACCACTTGAAGCTGAACACAAATTTAATTTCACACTACTTGTATCACATAGGAATTTGGCGAAACAAAATTAACTTTCATTGAATATAAGGCGTTTAATTGCATAACGGCGCTGACGCTGTGCAATAATTCAACTAAGCTAAAAATGTTTTGTCGATGATTTTAGTTTGTACTTAATGTCTGAGACTATTTGCTTAAGTGTCGAACACCAGCACTGATGGATTCCAGTTACTCTGATGATGTTCTTCCATGATCGCAATGTCCTGGTGAAACCTTTCATTATATTTGTCGATGACAGCGCCAAGATTTGCAGGGAAGAAGTCTAAATGGGAATGCAGAAAATGAATCGTTAATGACATGTTGCACTTCGTGGTTTTGTAGCTTGGTGCTCTGTAGTTGCCAAGAAAATTTTCATCAACAACCTTGAATGCCTTCCATGTAATTTTCTCTAGTCCCACAAGAAGTTATTCGTATTACCTGTCATTAATTTGGTTTGTGGACCAACAAAAATGCCGCCTTTAATCTTGGCATCCGTTACTCTGACTTGAATTTTTATGAATTGAAATAACAAATGTAGGCAATTTCAAAAAATGGTGCATGATAAGGAAATTTCATCGTGATTTTCATGATCAGCAGCCCAAAATCTATAAGATACACATGAAGGTAGACAGGAAGCAAAATCTTTGTCCAGTGTAATTCTCAGATGCTCCTCAACCCGCTGAGTTCCTCTTGCAGATTGCTGGTGTTATAACTGTTGCCTGCTTTGCTGTCAGGAAAACTGTAGAGCACAGGGTTCTCACCCCGATGGAAGCTCTGACCTTGTGACACCGGCACGGGAAATATTGGTGTAAATTCTTATGCTTATGCCTCCGGTACGTTGCATCCACCATCTTTAGTAAGGATTAATTTAACTGGCACATTAACACAGTCCTTGATAAACTGTACTTGTTATTTCAATCCAGTGCTCTGGTTATATATGCTAAATAATTATAAACAAGCACATTGTAAATATCGTGGTTTCAAGAACAATTCAGAGGCTGGATATCCTTCAACATGTAACTATCCGAGGTCCGCTCCAAAAGTCTTCCCAGCATCCTTAAGGCTCATCTGGAATGCGATGGAAAACTCTCCACTTAGCTGGATGAGTACAGCACCAGCAGAACTCGACATTCAACACCACCCAAGGTGACACAGCCTCCTTGACTGTCCCACTGTCACTATTCTAAATATTCCTGTTGGTACCAATGCACGGTGGGCACCATCTGCAAGGGGCCCTGCTGGTTCTCATTCTGAGCACCTTCAACACCCAAACTCTGCTACCAAGAAGGACAAGTGCAGGGGTGCAAGGGAGTACCACTTTCTGCAGCTTTCTCTCCAGACTGCACACCATCCTAGTTTTGCAGTGTGCTGCTGTTCTTTCCGCGGTCTCTTTCCCTTTGGCAGTATGGTCACCAGAAGCTCGGTGTTATACAAGGAGATTGCTCACCATCACCTTGTTGAGGTAGTTAGAGATGCATATTTAATCACAGGCCTTTCCACCAACGTGCCCCAAAAACATTGTACTAATGCTGCATATTCAACTGGCCCGCGTGCGAGATTATGTCCCTTTGGCTTCGAGCTGATCTGAAGTGCTTGAGAGCAGCTTCGGGCTGGACAACATAATCTGGGCCCAGAGTGGGTCGCAGGTTGGTGTGACTAGGCCCTGAGCCTTTCGCTGCATCTGGGTCCTAGTGCGAGGTACATTGTGCCATTTAGACAATTTTAAATGCCGGCCCAGTTCGGAGGCGAGAGCCGTTTTTGCTCGCTCTCCATGATGGTCACTCCTCTTTCCATGGCGCTGAGGCTATAAAGACTGCCCTGGCTGCTGTGCTCCGTGCCTGCTAATATGATGAACTGATAAGTGAGGCTTTGGGCCTAGTCCGGGCTGGGACTCAATTTTGGTTCGGAGTGCTGTTGCTCGCTTCAATTGTTTGCATGATTTTTTTTTTCCCTTGCACATCAAGTGTTGGCCTTTTATTCTGTATTTTTATTTTATTTTCTTTATTAGGGTTCTTTTGAGTTTCTTGCTTTGTGGCTACCTGTAAGCAAGCAAATCTCAAGGTTGTATAATTTGTACATTCTTTGATCATAAGTGAACCCTGAATCTTGAATCTATTCTTGGGCTTGTTAAGCCAGACATGGAGTAGAATGTGGAATTCATGTTGGGCACCACGGTGGTGTAGTGGTTAGCGTGACGCTGTTACAGCCTGGGGCGTTCCGGAATTCGCAGTTCAATTCCAGTGCTGTTGTGTAAGGAGTCTCTGTATGTCCTCCCAGTGGAACACGTGGGTTTTCTCTGATTTCCTCCCACAGTCCAAAGGCGTACAGGATAGGTTAATTGGTCATAGCAAATTGTCCGGTGATTAGGTTAAGGTTAATCGGTTTTGTTGGAGGTTGCTGTGGCAGTATAGCTGAATGGCCGGAAGGCCTACTTTGTGCTGTATCTTTAAATAGATAGATTGATAGATCAATCTTCCTTCTGATGTGGAGACGAACGACCTTCCCACTGCCCAGTGTGAATGATCAAGAGGTGGGTCCCTAGGGTAGTGGGCTCCAGGAGGTGATGCAGCTGTCAATCGAGGAAAGGAAAAAGAAGGAGTTGAAGTATCAATCATCTACAATCACAGAAAGCTTTTGGAATCAGCCCTGGATTTGATGTAGAGATGTGGTGGCATCTGTCTTATTGAATGATAGGAAATGTGGTTCGCAGCTCTTTCTGCACATCCACTTTCAAGGCTGTTGCATTTACCGATAGTCAATGATTGAGCTTTCAAATGGTGTAGTGGTTAGCATGAAGCAAGGACAGCTTAGGGAGTCAGAGATTAGAGTTCAGTCCCGGTGTCTCCTGTAAGAAAACTCAGTCCGTCCTCCCCATGCAATGCGTGGGTTTTCCCCGGGAACTCTTGTTTCTTCCCCCCACCCCCGGCTGGGATTTACAGAGTATTTTACAATTAATGGAGTTCTTTTCTAATTTAGTCAATATTTTAAAATAACAGCTTTGCATGTAACAAAATGCTACAAATAGTGATGAAAAATTACCAATTCCATCCTTATTAGCAATGCTGGTTCAGGGCTAAATATTACTCAGGCTACCAGGGATAACTGGCGTGGTTTTCAGTGAAATAGTGAGTGTCATGGTATCTTTTATGTTGATCTGAAGGAGCGGATTGGGATCTCTGATGAATTTCTGAACCTCTGCCAGTTCTGCTGACCTTCCTCAGTACTGTCAGCTTGGCCTGTGTGTTCATGTCTCTGGGGTGCTCCTTAATCCTGTAACTTTCTGGCTGGTGAGAGTGATGTTCAGTGACCCATAGCACCAAGCAGTGTCTGATCTCCTCATCCTGTCTCACAGGAGAGACCATTAAACAGCAGGGAGCATGAGTACACAAGGCCACAATAATTTCGTGGTCATATGAATGAATTGATCTGGAAAAAAAACAAGCACACTTCCCAGTGCGGGAGCTGAGAAATTTAAGTTAATCTCATGAAGTAATAGAGGATGGGAGCAATGAAAGTTGTCAGATTCTACATTTTCATTAACATGTTTTTCCTCAAGCCAAGGAGGCTGAGGGGTGAGCTTCGAGGAGTTTATTGAAATCATGAGAGACACTCATAAAGTTGGTCTCTTTTTCCAAATGTAGAGGAGTCTAAAACTTAGAGGCGTAGGTTTAAGTAAGAGGGAGAAATTGAAGGAGGATGTGAGGGGCCACTTCACGCAGGTTTGTGGGTAATGGGAGCAGATTGCCAGAGGCAGGTACAATAATAACATTTAAAAACCATTTGGACACATTCATGGATCATAAAAACAAGGAGGGTCATGGGCCGAACACAGGAAGAAGAAACTAGCTCAGGAAGGCATCTTGGTCAGCATGGATGAGTTGGGCCGAAAGGCCTGTTTCTGTGTTGTCCAACCCCACTGGCTTTTAGGGAAGGGTATTTACCTTTTAAGATGTGATTTCCCACAGAAATGAAGCTGTTAACAGCCCTCTGAATGAACCTCGCATGCCGCTCTAGGATTAGAAGGCATAACCTCAGAATAAAAAGATATCCCTTTAGAACAGAGATGGGGAGGAATTTCTTTAGCCAGAAGGTGGTGAGTCTGTGGAATTCATTGCCACAGGTGGCTATGGAGGCCAAGTTATTGGTTTATTTAAAGCAGAAGTTAATAGGTTCTTGATTAGTAAGGTTGTCAAAGGTTACAGGGAAAAGGCAAGAGAATGGTGGTTGAGAGGGATAATAAATTGGCTGTAATGGAATGACAGCGCAGACTCAATGGGCTAACTGGTCTAATTTTGGTCCTCTGTCTTATTGTCTTATAGTCTTAAATCCAGTGGGGGGAAAATACATTTGCAAAGCATCTTCCCCTGGGGACTGAGATCATTGTGGTACTGTCATGCCTGAGATCAATTTGTCCAGCACAGAATGAGGACTGTACCTCGTCCTGCATTACTATGAATTAATGTCTCAAGTCTGTGCAAATCGAATGAATAGAAAGCTATCCTGAAGAAAGAATATAGTCTAATTTCCAGTTTGGCCCAGTCTATTCATTACTGCTAGTGGTGAATATATATGAATGAATTATACTAATTTAAATCCAATTCCGAAGCTTGAGAAATTAGACTGTGGCCACTTTGGCACCACGCTGGGACAAAAGTAATTATTGAAATTTAGAAGCTGTATTAAAATACTGCATCTTCTTGGAGCTGTGCTGTAGAATACTTAAATACTTGGGTTCCTTTACTATTTTAATCTACGTATTTTATAAAAAAGATGTTTTCTTTTTAGCTCAATGACAATATTTTTTATTTATCCTTTTTGTTCAGAATTGAGCTTTTACTCCATACAGACCATGTGGCCTCACTGATTAATAGCTTGCAGGCAATCTAAGAACCAATAAATATGAATGCGGTTGTTACTTTTGCAGAAATATAGACATACTGAAATGAGATCAAAATGATTAAACTGTCACAGAGCTGTGCTTTATTGTGCCTCTCACATTGCTGGCCCTTGTTTTGAGGGGTCTAGGCTCCCCAGTGCATTAGGGCTGTGATACCTCAGACAACACGCTAGCGAGCAGCTAACAACACTTTTCAGTGCTAGCAACTGTGGTTCAGTTCCTACTCAAACACGAGGAAATCTGCAGATGGTGGAATTTCAAGCAACACACATAAAAGTTGCTGGTGAACACAGCAGGCCAGGCAGCATCTCCAGAAAGAGGTACAGTCAACGTTTCGGGCGTTCACCAGCAACTTTTATGTGTGTTGCTTTCAGTTCCTACTGCTGCCTTTAAGGAGTTTGTACTTTCTCCCTGAGACCACGTGGATTTTCGCCGGGTGCTCTAGTTTCTACCCACATTCGAAAGACTTATGGATTAGGGTTAGTGAGTTGTGAGCACGCTGTCTTGGCTCTGGAAACATGGCACCACTTGTGGGCTGCCCCAGCACACCTTCAGACTGTTGGTTGTTGATGCAAAATGACCAATTTCACAGTATGTTTCAATGCATGTGTGACAAAGCTAATCTTTCTTTCAAACCAATGTCTACATGATGTCTGTGACTCCAATCTCCAGAGTTTTGAGAATTTTGGACACTTCACAAAACCATCAAGCCTGCTCTGCCACTTCATGGCTGATCCAGTTCTCCTCTTCGCCCCAACCTCCTGCCTTCTCCCCACATCCCTTCATGCCCTATCAGAATCTATCATATCTCAATGAGGTCACCCATCATTTTTCTGAATTTCAGTGAGTACAGGCCCAGAGCCATCAAACCTTCTTCATTTGATAAGCTATTCAATCCTGGAATCATTTTTTGAGCCTCCTTTGAATCCTTTCCACTGTCAGCACATCCTTTCTGAGATAAGGGGACAAGGACTGTTCATATTCCTCCAAGTGAGGCCTTATTGTGCTTTATAAAGCCTCAACACTACATACTTGCTATAAAATTCTGGTCCTCTTGAAATGAATGCAAACATACCATTTGCCTTCCTTACCACCAACTCAACCTGCAAATTAACCTTTAGGGAATCCTGCACTAGGGCTCCCAAGTCCCTTTGCATCTCAGATTTTTGAATTTGCTCTCCATTTAGAAAATAGTCTATCCTTTTCTTCTACCGAAGTGCATGACCATATGTTTGCCAAACTGTATTCCATCTGTCACTTTGCCCATGCCTCTATTCTGTCTAAATCCTTCTACCTCCTCAAAGCTACCTACTCCTCTAACTACCTTTGTCTGGTCTACAAACTTTGCCACAAAATCATCAACTCCGTCATCCAAGTCATTGACATATAATGTAAAAAGAAGCCGTCCCAACACAGACCCCTGCGTCTCACCGATAGTCACTAGCAGCTAACTGGAAAGGGCTCTCTTTATTCCCACTCTTTGCCTGCTGCCAATCTGCCACTGTTTTATCCATGCTAGTATATTTCCATGCCTGTAACACCATGGGCTCGTAGCTGTTAAGCAGCCTTGTGTGGCATCTTGTCAAAGGGCTTCTTAAAATCCAAGTATACAACATCAACTGATTCTCCTTTGTCCATCCTGCTTGTTATTTCTTCAGAGAATTCTAATAGATTTGTCAGGCAAGGTTTTCCCTTGAGGAAACAGTGCTGACAATGGCCTATTATGTGCCTCCAAGTACCCCAAAACCAATTGACTCCAACATCTTCCTAAACATTGATGTCAGACTAACTGGCCTATAATTTCCTTTCTTCTGTCTTTCTCCCTTCTTGAAGAGTGGACTGACATTTGCAATTTAATAGTCTTCTGGAACCATTCCAGAATCTAGGGATTCTTGAAAGATTATCACTAATACCTCGACAATTGCTTCAGCCACCACCTTCAGAACCCTGGGGTGTACACCACCTCTTCCAGGTGATTTATCTACCTTCAGACCTATCAGTTTCCCAAGAACCTTCTCTCTAGAAATGGTAACTTCACACTCTTCATGACCCCTGACACTTGGAACTTCCATCATACTGCTAGTGTCTTCCACATTGAAAACTGATGCAAAATACTTAATAAGTTCATCTGCCATTTCCTTGTCTCCCATTACTACCTCTCCAGCATCATTTTCCAGTGGTCCGGTATCCACTCTCGCCTCCCTTTTACACTTTATGTATCTGAAGAAACTTTTGGTATCCTCTTTAATGTTAGAGGCTTTTGAGAGCTGTTTGGATAGGCATGTGAATATGAGGAAGATGGGGGAATGTGGACATTGTGTGGTAGGAGAGATTGGGTTTGGTTGATTTACTTTATAGCTGGTTCTGCACAACATTTCCTGTTCCTGTGCTGTACTCTTCAATGTTCCTAACGTGGTTCTCCATTTTAATCATGTCTTGAGAATTTACGAGATTGCTATCACAACTATGTTGTTGATCCTTCAGCCTTGCAATGAAGAACAATTAAATCCTCAATAATTTCCTTATCCAGCCAGCTGTCAGGTTATTTATAGTTGTGTTGAGTGTTGTAGATCAACAAGGTTGGAAATGACTATATTGAACATTACCTCAGCACTGTCTGTAATGTGAGATGATGTAACGGACATCTCAGTCATCGATTTTTTTTCTCATCGAGAGAAGTGCAAGTATTGGTGCTGGAGTGGAAAGAAATTTATGTATCTCTGGCACCATGATGCAGACTGGGAGATTGGTGCAGTAGGTGCTTCTGAGGATTTGTGAGTGGGCTGCTGTAGTGGCCTTGACCCTCCAACAGCCCTGGAGGAAAGCCAGCAGCATTCCTCACCTTCCCCTATTTCTGCTGTAGATGGGTGGGGGTGGGGTGGGGTGGGGGAGGGAGGTTGGAAGAGAGATGCTTTCAATTCGGGCATCGTGCTGCATCTTACAACCGCAGTCATTAGGCAAGCAGCCCTGAACTAGATAATGTTGTAAATGGAAAAATTCAGCAAGGCAGGGGTGATTATGTGGAGGGTAGCCAACTTTCAGCCACATTATATCCATATTTCACTCTGTTTTCCAGATCTAATGGTGGAATTCATGGTCACGCACATGATGAAAGAGTTCCCTATGGACCTGTATATGTAAGTTCAGCATAAATTACTCATCCGAAAGCAAAGTGCTGCAGGCACTGGAAATCCAAAATAAAAGGAGGGTGGCAGAGATACTCACCAGGTCAGGCAGTATCTACAGAGAAAGTTGTAATTAACACTTTAGGTCATGGAGTATTACAGCATGGAAATGGGCACTTCGGCCCACCTAGTCCTTGCTGGCATGGTGCCCACCAAAGCTGGTCCCATTTGTCCACATTTGACCAGTATCCATCTCAACTCCTGCTATCCACGAGCTTTCATCCTTATAAAAATCAGAAGATACCTCTAGGGATTTATGGTTTATAAAGAACGGTAGGTGGCTTTAGATGTTGTGGAAGCAGATGAAATAGCAACGATTAAAAAGCACTTAAGACAGGAACTTGAACAGGAGGGACATGGACGTGCAGCCAGAGGGGATCAGATTGGATTGGCAGCATAGTGTGCACAGACATGATGGACTGAAGGGCCTACTCCTGCTCTGACCCCTCCCACACACTGGTAGTCTGTTTACTGCTATAAATGGAAGTTGTAGGGTAGGGTGGGTGGTGAAATCATACAAAGAATACAAAAGTGGGATTCTGATGAATAACCGTGGACTTTGGGTATACAAAATTATGAGGAGTCTAGATATGGTAACTGCAAGTAGGCTTTTTCTGCTGATTTTGTGTGAGACTAGAACTAGGTGAATCTAATGTGAAATAATTTGAGGGGAACCCAATGGTGAGCTTCTTCACTCGAGCGTGGTGAGAATGTGGATTGAACTGCCAGCAGAATTAGTAGATGTGGGTTTGATTTCAGCATTCAAGAGAAGTTTGGATAAGTACATGCATGGGAGAGTTGTGGAGGGCTGTGGTCAGGGTGTGGATTGATGGGACTAGGCAGAATAACAGTTCGGCATGGACTCGATGGGGCAGAGGACCTAGTTCTGTGGTGGGGTGCTCTGTAATTCTGTTAACTCTGCTTTTTCATGGACATTGTTTAAACAGCTGGAAAATTTCCAGTATGTCCTGTGTGAATGGGATTTGTTTGTTGCCAATTGGAATTGAATTATTATTGTCACCTAGTCCAAGATACAGTGAAAGTCTTGCATACAGATCAAATCATTACACGGTGCATTAAGGTACAATAAGTTAACGCAATAACAGGATGCAGAATAAAGTGATACAGCAACAGAGGGAGTGCAGTGCAGGTAAATAATCAGGTGTGTGAGGTAGATTGAAGTCCAGAGTCCATCTTATCGTACTAAGGTACTGTTCATATATGTAGTCTTATAACAGATTCTGCCTTGAGTCTGGTGGTATGTGCTTTCAGCTTTTTGTATCTTCTCCCCAGTGGGAGAGGGGTGAAAGAATGTCTGGAGTCTTCTCCTTGTTTAATCTCCTCCTTACCTTGCCTGCATTTTATATGCCTGACATTCACTCTTCTTCCCTCTTCCTCCCTCTTCCATGGGGCTGAAGAGACAAATGCCCGAAAACATGGATCACCAATCTCAAAGACCGCTCCTATCCAGCTGTTATAAGACTATTGAACAGTCCTCTAGTAGAATAAAATGCACTCTTGACCTCACAATCTACCTCATTGTGATCTTGCACCTTGTATGATGGTACTCACCAGGCGGGGCAGATGACCTGAAGTCCCAGTGAGACTCCATGCAATGAATAAGCCGGAGTACTGATTCCTCCCTGAGACTGGGGTAACCAGAATTGAATCAAACCCAGGCCTAGCACTGTATCAGTACAATTCTGCAGTTGTCGAGCTTTGGTTGTGAATAGGTACCAATGGTAATAGATTTTGGCATCTGCTTGAATGGATTAATTAAGCTTCGTCTAGGTAGAATGTACATGAGCAGTACTGTGCACTGTGATTCAGCGCCACAGTATTTTTGAAGCCATTGATCAACCAGTTGCTCGTTTCTGCTTTTAAATCCCTTTGTTCCCATTGATCCTCTACTTTCTGCCTTTGCTGTTATACCCCCTGTGGCCCATTTATTTACTTGTGCATCCTAAGTTTGCTCGACATTTAAGTTGGTTTATTTTTGTCGCATGTATAATGAAAAACCTCTCTTGTACACTGTTCCTACAAATCAATTCATTGCACAGTTGAGGTAGTAGGAGATAAAACAATAATCGTGCTGAATAAAATGCTACAGATAGAAAGATGTCCTTTACAGACAGACAGATTGGTGTAAGGCCATAACAAAGTAGATTGAGATCAAGAGTCCATTTTATCAGGGTAGGGGACAGTTCAATATTGTTCCAGCGACAGGGCAGAAGATGTCCTTGTGCCTGGGGTATGTGCTTTCAGGCTTTTGCATCTTCTACCTGCTGGGAGGGGGAGGGGAAGAGACAATGCCTGGGATGGTGGGGGTCTTTGATTATGCTGGCTGCTTTACCGAGGCAGTGGGAGGTGTAGACGTGGAAGGCCACTTGGTTTCTAGGATGTGCTGAGCTGTGTCCACAACTTTCTGCAGTTTCCGGCAGTCATGGGAAAAGTCAATACCCACTGGTATAAGATTATTGGTTTTTTAGTGTGATAAGATGTACTCTCGACATCACAATTTACCTTCTTGTGGCCTTGCACCTGTTAACCTGCATTGTACTTTCTCTCTGTACTGTACACAGATTCTCCAGACTCTTAACACAAATACACTGAACTTGGTGGTTGTTTTACCTTATAATATTTGAATGTACTCCTGTAATGAATTGATCTCTGTGGGTGGTATACAAGACAAGTTTTTCCACTGTACCATGGTTGTTGTGGTTGTCATCCGTCTGTCTCCACTCCAGATTTGCTGTCTGGGTTTACTCCCGTAGCCTTCGTCTCTCCCAGGGCTGCCCACGAGGCAGTGGGGCTATTTACTCATAGCTGGGGATCTGGTTCACGAGCACCTGGGCGTGTCCACACACCGATGGATCTGCGTGCTATGTGTGCAGGGGCCAGACCTCCTCCCCATCCTCTGTAGTTCAGCCGGAATCCAAAAGGAGTTCAGTTTCCGTGTGTCGCCAGCGAGGAGGCACTACCTGAGGCTTGCTGTTGGAGAGGCTATGTACTGGCAGGGAGAGACTTGCACATTCAGCTCTCCTTTTCGCAAGGCTGCTAGCCAGTGGTGGAAGCTGAAAGTGAGAGCGACAAGTACTGCCCACGACACCGTCACACTAGACGCATCACGACAACCATTTTAACACCATGGAACATGTGACAATAATATAATCCAGTTTACTAGTTTACCAAACCCAGTGATCCGGAGCACTTTCTGTTGACACAGAATCTAACTTGGGTAACACACACAATGCTGGAGGAGCCCAGAGGGTCAGGAAAGGAAAGAAGAGTTATAGTTTCGGGCCAAAACCCTTCATCAGGACTCTACCTTGGTCTTGAACATGAATTATGGAATATGTATTCCCAGATCCTTCCGTTCTGCTGCACTCGTAAGTGTCCTCAGGAATTTGAGTCACGATGCAGGATTTCAATCTGTAATGTAGACAATTGCGTTGAATTGTCGACCTGTTGAGTTCCTCCACCAGATGATCAGTTGCTCTTGATTCCAGTAACTGCAATCTCTTGTGCCTCCTGCTTCGTTCAGCTGAGCGTAGCTGTTGTGTTTTCAGGCATCCAGGCCCTAACCCACACACCTACTCCCTCACCCCATCCCTGTTTCTCGTCTCCTCAGCTCCGTGAAGCCACTTTCACCAGGAACTGGTATACTTTTTCTTTGACTCAGGGTTCGCTTACGAAATGGTTATGCTGTAGCTCTGTCAGTATGACTCTCCTCTCTTATCTGCAGGCGTTGCGTTCAGATTGTCCACAAGCTCATCTGTTATCAGAAGAAATGTCGAGTGCGGCTACATTACACATGGCGTGAACTCTGGTCAGGTGAGTGCCCTGTTACTGATAGTTACACAACACTATGGTACACCGAGGAAGTGTGATCCAGTATCTACCCATTGATGACACAAACAGTCTATCTGGCACTCAATACTGACTTAACCCTGGGCAGTCCTTTCAGACCCTATTTCCTTGTCTGTTTCCAAACTTTTCTCTCACGCTCCTACCGACTCCACTTGGTTCTTTTCTCACACACCTACACCTTGTAACCGCCCAGCTCACCTCTTGAGATGTGGGAGGAAAGCAGAGCGCCTGACACAAATCCACAGAACCCAGGGAGAGGGTGCAGACTCCACAAGAAGCGCAGTGGGGGTCAGGATTGACCTCTGGAGCTGGTTCACACAGTTGGGTAGAGTTTTGCATGGCACGGCAGGGAATTCAGGGTCATGGGGAGAAAAGGGGGTACTGTAGGTGGAGCTGAGTCCATCATCTTATTGAATGACAGAGCATTCCCGATGGGCCAGATGGCCCACTTTGCTCCTAATTCTTCTATTCTTAGCCTTCCTTCCCAGCGTATCGCACCAGACTGTCAGCCATTCTTGTCTGGTGCGCAGTGTCGGGATTGGTGTCCTTTCGGATTAACTAGGTCACGATATGAACGTTCCTGGCTCGACCCTTGTTGCTTACGAGGCCGAGTGGCTAGCTCGACGCTCAACCCGGCACGGATGGAAAGTGTGCCTGGGGGGTGGCCAGACTTGGATTCGAACTCGGGAGGCTTCGCTCTGAAGTCCGGCGCTGATGCCGCTGAGCCACCGGCCGTTCCATTCTTATGATGCTTAGCATAGGAGAGAGGTTACTGTCACCGGCCGCACAATAACGTAGCAGTTAGCATAATGCTTTACAGGACCAGCAGTCACTGGTCGGGGTTTGTAAGGAGTTTATACGTTCTTCCCATGACTGCGTGGGATTCCTCCGGGTGCTCTGGTTTCCTCCCACATTCCAAAGATGTACAGGTCAGGGTTAGTAAGTTGTGAGCATGCGATGTTGGTTTAGCAACACGTGTGGACTGCTAGCTAGCACAATCCTCAGATGCGAAATGATGCAGTTCACTGTATATTTTAATGTATGTGTGACAGTTAAAATTAATTTTTAATGTTTAATGAACTAGTAATCCAGAGGTTGGACATTTATGGGAACCATGCTCACAGTCCTACTGTGAGAAGGAACTTAACTTCAGTTAATTGAATAAATTTCAAGTTACCAATAAAGATATCTGTGAAATTACAGAGAACTACAGAGTGTGACCCTGTCCCATAACTTCTAACAGATGAGTTTTTGCCGAAGGGGCTGACCCTGAAACATCGACTGTACTCTTTCCCATAGATGCTGCCTGGCCTGGTGGGTTTCTCCAGCATTTTGTGAGTGCAGTAGCTCCTTTGGCAATTGTTAGTCTTCGAGATCCTCACTCACAGAAAGAGGCCCTTGTATCCCACTATTCGGCCTACTCCCATTGAACCACACCTGGACCATAGCTCTCCACTCCCCTCCTACCCCAAATCTAAACTTCTCTTAAATGGTGAAATTGAACTGTCATCCACCACTTCTGCTGGCAGCTCATTTTACCACGGGGACTCGTGGTCCTCACCGCAAAATGATACAGAGAAGCAAACATTTTAGTAGCATCAATTAAACTCGACTTAGAATTTATTGGCCATTTAATGCGGGTGCTGCCTTAACTTACAGCCCCGTATTTCTTCATTGCTATCACAGCAGACAGGAATGTCACTTTGAAAAGAGCTGGTGCTTTAGATTTTATTTGTGAATATGCCACCCTCCTCCATAAACCTTACTGTGTGCTAGACTTTCCATTCAATCAGAGAGTCGTACGCCCAAATCATGAACGTCTGTATGTCGTTACAAAAAAGAAGGCTTTGCTGTAGAGGGATTAGTACAATAGCAAGGATGGTTAAACGATTGATAACAGGGAGGAGGTTTTTCAGACTGGCAGGTAGGGTACCACAGAGGAGGGCATTTGACCCTCAACTGTTGATTTTATATTAATAAGTCAAGTGTAAAGACAGAACATAACTTTGCTATTGATGGGAAAATAAATAATTTGAAATCTGAATCAGGTTTATTGTCACTGACTTGTATGCTGTGAAATGTTGTCTTGCAGCAGCCGTAGAGAGCTAAGACGTAAAAGTGTGATAAATTACAGAATAAACAGTGCACTGAAAATGAATAAGAAAGTTTGGTTACAAGCATCACACACAAAGTGCTGGTGAACGCAGCAGGCCAGGCAGCATCTATAGGAAGAGGTACAGTCGACATTTCGGGCCGAGACCGTTCATCAGGACTAACTGAAAGAAGAGCTAGTAAGAGATTTGAAAGTGGGAGGGGGAGACCCAAAATGATAGGAGAAGACAGGAGGGGGAGGGATGGAGCTAAGAGCTGGAAAGTTGATTGGCAAAAGGGATATGAGAGGATTATGGGACGGGAGGCCTAGGGAGAAAGAAAGGGGGAGGGGGGAAGCCCAGAGGATGGGCAAGGAGTATAGTGAGAGGGATAGAGGGAGAAAAAGGAAAGAGAAAAAAAGAAATAAATAACGGATGGGGTACGAAGGGGAGGTGGGACATTAACGGAAGTTAGAGAAGTCAATGTTCATTCCATCAGGTTGGAGGCTACCCAGACAGAATATAAGGTGTTGTTCCTCCAACCTGAGTGTGGCTTCATCTTTACAGTAGAGGAGACCGTGGATAGACATATCAGAATGGGATGTGGAATTAAAATGTGTGGCCACTGGGAGATCCTGCTTTCTCTGGTGGACAGAACGTAGGTGTTCAGCGAAATGGTCTCCCAGCCTGCGTGGGGTCTCACCAATATATAGAAGGCCACATCGGGACCACCAGACGCAGTATATCACCCCAGCCGACTCACAGGTGAAGTTTCGCCTCACCTGGAAGGACTGTCTGGGGCTCTGAATGGTGGTGAGGGAGGAAGTGTAAGGGCATGTGTAGCACTTGTTCCGCTTACAAGGATAAGTGCCAGGAGGAAGATCAGTGGGGAGGGATGGGGGGGACGAATGGACAAGGGAGTCACGTAGGGAGCGATTCCTGCGGAAAGCGGGGGGGAGGGAAAGATGTACTTAGTGGTGGGATCGCGTTGGAGGTGGCGGAAGTTATGGAGAATTATATGTTGGACCCGGAGGCTGGTGGGGTGGTAGGTGAGGACAAGGGGAACCCTATTCCTAGTAGGGTGGCGGGAGGATGGGGTGAGAGCAGATGTGCGTGAAATGATATCACAGAACCACAAGACAGACCAAGACTGAAAAACTGACAAAAACCACATAATTATAACATATAGTTACAACAGTGCAAAGCAATACCGTAATTTGATAAAGAGCAGACCATAGGCACGGTAAAAAAAAAAGTCTCAAATTCTCTCGAAAGTCCCATCATCTCACGCAGATGGTAGAAGGAAGAAAAACTCTCCCTGCCATGAGCTTCCAGCACCGCAAACTTGCCGATGCAGCACCCTGGAAGCACCCGACCACAGCCAACTCTTGAGTCCGTCCGAAAATTTCGAGCCTCCGACATCGGACACCGAGCACCATCTCTGCCGAGCGCTTCGGCCCCAGCAACAGGCAATAGGCAAAGCCGAGGAATTAGGGCCTTCCCCTCCGGAGATTCTCGATTGCACAGTAGCAGCGGCAGCGAAGCGGGCATTTCAGAAGTTTCTCCAGATGTTCCTCCATGCTTCTCACGTCTGTCTCCATCAAATCAGGATGGATTGAGTAACTTTGGTGTGGGTAACTTACAATGGCCATTTTAACGTGTCAGCCAGTACCTTTGGGATGTGGGATGAAAACGAGCATCCAGTTGGAGATGTGGAAAGGTGTATTACAGGTCCACGGGGAGAACTGGCGGACTCCACACAGACCAAACAGAGGTCAGGTTTTAATGCTCTTAAGCACAACCTATTTGTTTAAGGAGAGCGGGTGTGTTTGTGTTGGTTTGCTAGGCTGCATTGCCTGAAGGAGCACTGGAAGCTAATTAAGTACTGGTATCGAATAAACCATAAGATATAGAAACAGAATTAGGTCATTTGTCCATCAAGTCTGCTCTGCAATTTCATCATGGCTGATTTATTTGCCCTCTTAATCTCATCCTCTTAACTTCTCCCTGTAACTCTTGGTGCCATTACTATTCAAGAGCCTGTAAACCTCCACTTCAAATATACTTAATGCTTTGGCCCACAGCTGTCCGTGGCAAGGAATTCACCACCCTCTGGCTAATGAAATTCCTCAACTCTGTTCTAAAGGGATGTCCTTGTATTCTGAGGCGGTGCCTTCTGGTCCTAGTCGCTGTCACTATTGGAAACATCCTCTCCACGTCCAGTCTATAGAGACCTTTCAATATATGGTGGGTTTCAATGAGATTCCCTCTTTATTCTTATAAACTCCAGTGAGTACAGGCTCAGAGGCAGCAAACACTTCTCACATGTTACTGGGAGAGTTCTTGTAAATCTCCTCTAGACCAGACCATCTCCAATGACAGGATGTCCTTCCTTGGATATAGGGTACTGCTCGCAATACTGCAGTAGTGGTCTGAATAAATACTTCCCAAGGAATAATTGGCAGAGCAGTGGCTTTGGGGAGGAGGAGGGAGAGAATGAGAATCACTCTGTCAGAAAGATATGATGGGCAGAACGGCCCCCGGTGTTGTATGATTCATTGATCCTGTCTCCATCGTGAGCCAAAAGAACACTGTGACTGGTCTCTAGAACTATGACTTCTATAAAAATACATGCAGGGCAGCAAACTGGAATAATGACAGTGGATCGATCTAATGGAGCAGAAAACCTTTTTTGGGGTATTTGCAAGCTTCTTGGGTTGTTTAGAAAATGACTGCATCTGAACAAACAAAAATAATTACCTAAAAAGTTCACTTGAGTTCATACTGGAACAGTACAAGCTGCCATAGCAGATGATGTCACTGGTGTACTAAGCTGGATGAGCTGGTTGGCCAGGCATAGTCAGTGTTATTAATCTGCCTGGTATCCTGTAGCCACAAAAACAAAGTGAACTTGATCCTTAAGTCTTGTTCAGCCCTTTGATGACATTATTTGGACTCTATCCACCTGTCTTAATTACCTATCCCCCAATAACGTTTGCTCTGTGTAGGATATTTCAGAGAGGCTGGTGCGTTGTGAGATGGTCAGCCTTGAGGGAGAACGTCTGTGGGAAGGTGCAGCTGTGAATGTGCGCTGTGCTGTCAGTAGAAGAGGTAGAAGTATATTAGAGGTTTTAAAAGGTTAGCTCTATTTGTCACCTGTACATTGTGACATGCAACAGCAAAATGCGTCACACGTGTTAGCAGCCAACATAGTCCGCTGCTGTGCTGGGGGCAACTCTCAGGTGTTGTATGCTTTCAGCACCAACATAACACGTGGACAGCAGCGTGAATTGAACCCCAATCTTCCAAACGCTGTTAAGCGTTACGCTACTGTGTCACCGGAGTTGTTGTCTTTCTGACGCAGCTTCTCTCTGCAACTCCATCACTTAGTGCCCAAAAAGGAGTTGGAAATGTTGGAAGTACTCAGCAGATCGGACAGCGTCTGTGGGGAATAAAACAGCGGATGTTTCAGGACACTGACTCTTCGTCAGACCTGAGATCCTGATGCTGTCTCTCTCTGCCGATTCAGCCTGGCCTGCTGAGCGTTTCTGGCTCTTCTTACAATTCTGGATTTTTGCCATCAATCATTGTAAGGAACTAATCCTCCGATTACCCTTTTTCCTTTCTACCGTATGTGAAACCTTCCTGTTTCTAAACTGGCTGCCGGAGTTTCCTCGTGCATTCGGTGAGGACAGTCTAGGGGTCGTGATTTAGTGAAACCTGCAGGGCCACTCTTTGCTCTGTCCTCGGAGGACAAGTCAGCATTTGTTCTCCATCTCCAAGCCTGCAAACTCAGCTTCGAACTGGATTGTGTCTGCACTTGGAGCCATAGAGCTATACAGCCATGGTCTCAGAACGTCTAAGATGGCGTGAAGGGTCATAGACGGAGTGAAGAAACAGGCCCTTCGACCCACTGAGTCCATGTTGCCTGTAAAGCTCCCTTTACACTAGCATGCACAGTGTTGTTCTGCTGAGTATCGTGGGCGTGTTATGTTGGCACTGGAATGTATGGTGACACTTTCCCCAACACATCCTTGGGGTTAGATTGGTTGTTAACACAAATGACATGCATTTTGCTGTATGTTTTGATATACACTCACTTTCCATTATTAGGTACAGGAGTAGAACCCAGTGTGATCTGGCTGCTGTAGCCCATCCGCTTCAAGGTTTGACATGTTTTATATTTGGAGATGCTCTTCTGCACATCATAATTATTTGAGTTACAGTCAGCTTGAACCTGTCTGTCCATTTTCCTCTGACTGCTCTTATTAACAAGGCATTTTTGCACCCAGAACTGCCCTGCCACTCACGAGATGTTTGTTGTTTTTCCACACCATACTCCGTTAACTCTAGACTTGTATGTGAAAATCCCAGATCAGCAGTTTTGGAGATATTCAAACCAGCCCTTCTGGCATCAGCAATCATTCCACAGTCAAAGTCATTTAGATCACATTTCTTCCTCATCCTGATGCTTGGTTTGAACAACACTGAATCTCTTGACCATGCCTGCATGCTTTTATGCATTGAGTTGCTGCTAGATGATTGGCTGATGAGATATTTGCAGTAACAACAGGTGTACCAAATAAAGTGATCAGTGAATGTAGATGTGATAAATAAACAAATCTAACGTTTACGCTAATCCCACAGTCTCAGAATACAGAACGTCACTTTAGGACAGAGATGAGGAGGAATTTCTTTAGCCAGAGAGTAGCGAATCTGTGGAATTTATTGGCCACAGACGGCTTTGGAGTCCAAGGCACACTTAAAGTGGAGGTTGATAGGTTCTTGATTAGTAAAGGTGGCAGAGCCTATTGGGAGAAGGCAGGGGTTGAAAAAAATAATAAATCAGTCATGATCGAATGGCAGAACAGGCTCGATGGGCCAAATGGCCTGGGTCTGGTCCTCAGTCTTGTGTTTCTTATCCTCTCTACATCTGCGACATTACAGATTTTACTACTTGCACATTAGGGGCAATTTATGGTGGTCAATTAACCCATCGACCTGCATACCTTTAGGTAGTGGAGGAAACTGAAACATTCATGTATTCACAGGGAACATGCAGATTGTACAGGCAGCAGCAGAGGTCAGGAACCCGGGCTGCCTCACAGATCCAGCAACTGCACTACCTGCTGAACCACTATGCCAGAAGTGTGACTCCCATTTGTTCTTGCTAACTTCTTCCTTTCTTCCAGGTTCATCCCTCACTTTACTCTGGATTAGGCTCTCTCTGCTCCCCTTTGCCTCACTTCCTCTCCCCCTCCTGCAGTTTGAATACTCGCGTCCTGAACTCCTTCCCCTGGGTAATTACCATTCTGCCTGGCGCCAGATCAGATTGCCTTGCAGCCAGATCTGATCAGCCACACACACAGCACAGGCAGGGAGGCTCGGTAGCTCCCGCTCTGTGGCATCTGCCGTCACCATCTGCTGCCGAATCTTTTGGCTCGCCCCTGTTGGAAATTGTTCAGACTCAGCAAAACGCATGTCTCACCATCTGAGGCTCACTTCTTTAGTCTGAGTGATTAAGTTTATGGAAGTTGCAATATTTTCTTCTCAAAG
This sequence comes from Mobula birostris, assembly GCF_030028105.1. Taxonomy (NCBI): domain Eukaryota; kingdom Metazoa; phylum Chordata; class Chondrichthyes; order Myliobatiformes; family Myliobatidae; genus Mobula; species Mobula birostris. The sequence continues at coordinate 11,511,161 of NC_092390.1, forward strand.
TTCAAGGTAAATTTATTATGAAAGTACATTCTGTATACGTCACCATATATAACCCTGAGATTCATTTTCTCGCTCTGAATTCACTCTGTAAATATATGTCAGGCCATCGTCTCTTGTGCACACACAAACGAGAGTTTTAGCAGCCAGTTCTGGTGGAGCTGATTGAGGAAGGGTTGGTAAAGATTAAAGGTTAGCTTTATTTGTCTCATACACATTGACACATTCAGTGTAATGCATTGCTTTGCATCAATGACTAGTATAGGCTTAGGATGTGCTGAGGGCAGCCCGCAGGTGTTGCCATGCATCCAACGCCAGCATGGCATGCCCACAATTTACTAAGCCCAAAGTCTTTGGAACATGGGAGGAAGCCAGAGCACCCGGAGGAAACCTACACGATCACCAGCAGAAGGTACAAGCTCCTCACAGAGGTCGGAATTAAACCCTAATTGTGATAGTTGGCACTTCAAAATGTTATGCTACTGTGCAACCCTAACACCCCTGAGTACCTAACACCTTAAATGTTTCCATGAGCTATAAGGCAGAATTCCATAGTCTGATAGCGGATAAATGTAATTCCAACAACACAGTAGAAGTTCAAGGATGTCCAAGTCAAATCAGCCCTCTCAAAAGATGCCCCATCCAATACATTATACAGTGGCATGCAAAAGTTCGGGCACCCCGGTCAAAGTTTCTGTTACTGTGAATAGCTAAGCGAGTAAAAGATGAATTAATTTCCAAAAGGCATAAAGTTAAAGATGGCACATTTCTTTAATATTTTAAGAAAGAAAACTTTATTTCCATCTTTTACAGTTTCAAAATAACAGAAAAGGAAAAGGACCCGAAGCAAAAGTTTGGGCACCCTGCATGGCAGTACTTAGTAACACCCCCTTTGGCAAGTATCACAGCTTGTAAAGGCTTTTTGTAGCCAGCAAGAGTCTTTCAATTCTTATTTGGGGGATTTTCGCCCATTCTTCCTTGCAAAAAGGCTTCTAGTTCTGTGAGATTCTTGGGCTGTCTTGCATGCACTGCTCTTTTGAGGTCTATCCACAGATTTTCAATGATGTTTAGGTCAGGGGACTGTGAGGGCCATGGCAAGACCTTCAGCTGGCGCCTCTTGAGGTGGTCCATTGTGGATTTTGAGGTGTGTTTAGGATCATTATCCTGTTGTAGAAGCCATTCTCTTTTCATCTTCGGCTTTTTTACAGACAGTGTGATGTTTGGTTCCAGAATTTACTGGTATTTAATTGAATTCATTCTTCCCTCTACCAGTAGATGTTCCCTGTGCCACTGGCTGCAACACGAGCCCAAAGCATGATTGATCCACCCCCGTGCTTCACAGTTGGAGAGGGGTTCTTTTCATGAAATTCTGCACCCTTTTTTCTCCAAACATACCTTTGCTCATTGCAGCCAAAATGTTCTATTTTAACTTCATCAGTCCACAGGACCTGTTTCCAAAATGCATCAGGCTTGTTTAGATGTTCCTTTGAACCTTTTGAATAGAACTTGAATAGAAGCTGAAGGTCTTGCCATGGCCCTCACAGTCCCCTGACCTAAACGTCATCGAGAATCTGTGGATAAACCTCAAAAGAGCAGTGCATGCAAGACGGCCCAAGAATCTCACAGAACTAGAAGCCTTTTGCAAGGAAGAATGGGCGAAAATCCCCCAAACAAGAATTGAAAGACTCTTAGCTGGCTACAAAAAGCATTTACAAGCTGTGATACTTGCCAGAGGGGGTGTTACTAAGTACTGCCATGCAGGGTGCCCAAACCTTTGCTTCTGGCCCTTTTTCTTTTTTGTTATTTTAAAACTGTAAAAGATGGAAATAAGAAAGTTTACTTGTTTAAAATATTGATGAGTCATCTTTAACTTTATGCCTTTTGGAAATCAGTTCATCTTTTACTTGCTTAGCTATTCACAGTAACAGAATTTTTGACTGGGGTGCCTAAACTTTTGCATGCCACTGTGCATCTGTCTGCCACTGTAGTTATAATGTGTGTCATTCCAAAATGCATCAAGGCAAGTGTGAAATTCAGAATGAGCTGTTGAAATTGACTATCGTTTTCTCACTATCTGCCTCATCTCATTGCAGCACTAATCAATTTGCTGAAGTTTGTGATGTCGAACGAGACAGTGCTATTGGGAAAACATAATATCTTTGCTCTGGCTTTAACGGTGAGCTGTTATTTTTTATTTTCTTGATGTCTCCTGTTTCCTCAAAAGGTATTGAGAACAGTCAGTCTGTGAAAGTGTGGACTTATCCCTGTGCCATTGATTATATAACACTGGAGTCTTGTCACTGCTTTATAGAACGCTCAACAGAATGTCGCCTGATTGTGTGACTGACAGCGTGATGGTGCCTCTGGGACTGGCGCTGCAGTGCCGTGTTCCCCGCGGACCGTGCGACCGACGCCGTGAAGCTGGGTATCATTGAATACCTTGAAAATATAAAATATTTAAAGAGCAGGTTTAAGAGGGAAATGTGGAACGCAAAAGAAGATATGAGATGGATTCAGCAGGCAGGGTTAGAGATAATCTGGAGGTTCTTCACTTACATTAGTGACTGGAGAGACAAGGTGCTCTTGGACCATCACAGCCTTTACAGGAGATGCAGTTCGCCTATGTGTGGAACTATATGAGATGACTGAGGCTCTTAATGTCTTTCCCCTAGTGTTTACTAAGGAGAATACTGTGGATGTCAAAGAAATGAAGGTAATAATTCATGGAGTCTGGGAACTTGCATATTATGAGGAAGGAGGTACTCATACCCGTGAAGCACACTAAAGTGGGCAAATCCCTTAGGTCTGATCAAGTATGGATCTTGTGGGAGGCCAGGGAAAAAACTGTGGAGACCCTTCTGGAGATATTTGCTTTGTCATTGGCCAGTGACAAAGTTCCAGAAGATATGATGGTGGATAATGTTCCATTGTACAAGAAGGATAATGAGGACAGGCCAGTGAGCCTGACTTCATTGCAGGGCAAATTACTGGAGGAAATTCTGAGGGACAAGATCTGCCATCACTTGGATAATCGAGGCCTGATCAGGAATACTCCACGTGGTTTTAGGTATGGGAGGTCATGTATGACAATCATTTGGACTTTTTGGAAGAGGTAACCAAGGGCCTAGATGAAGGTAGAGTAGTGATGTTATCTATGTGGACTTTTAAAGCCTTTCTCTAGGTGTGGCGTGGTAGGCTGATCTGGTAGATTAAGTTGGATGATACAGGGCTTGTGCTTGTGGAAGGGATTCAGAATTGGCTCGATGATAGGAAGCAGAGGATGGAAGTTGAAGGTTGATGCCCTGGAAGCCTGTGATTAGTGAGTTTCAAAGTTCAAAGTAAATTTATTATCAAATTACATGTATGTTACCTTATAGTACCTTGAGATTCATTTTCTTGCAGGCATTTACAGGGGGAATACAATAGAGTTTATGAAAACTATACCTAGACAAAGACTGACAGTCAACTGGAGTCCTAGACAAGTACAGCACAGAAACAGGCCCTTCGGCTCAGACAGTATGCCTAAGCCATCTAAACTGCCTCCTCCCATCGACCTGCAATGGGACCATTGCCCTTCAGACCCCTACCATCCATAAGATATAGGAGCAGAATTAGGCCATTCGGCCCATTGAGTCTGCTCCACCATTCCATCCTGGCTGATTCAATTTTCCCCTCATCCCCAGTCTCCTGCCTTCTCCCAGTATCCCTTCATGCCCAGACCAATCAAGAATCTGTCAACCTCTGCCTTAAATATACATAAAGGCTTGGCCTCTACAGCTGCCTGTGGCAAAGAATTCCACAGATTCACCACCCTCTGACTAAAGAAATTCCTCCTTGTCTCTGTTCTAAAAGGACACCGCTCTATTCTGAGGCTGTGTCCTCTGGTCTTAGACTCTATCACCATAGGAAACATCATCTTCACATCCACTCTATCTCCAGGCTTCTAGGCGACGCTCTCCGCTCCACACCTCAGCAAACACTCTCAGACAGCAAAGTACAAGATCCCTCAATGAGCCTAAAAGCTCACCATCAAAATATAAATCACAGGTTCCAATGACACACAACTTCGTAGTAGAACCATATTTGAAAGAAGCAGTTCAGTGAACTGTTTGCAGGACGTTGCAGTTGGTCGCGTTGTTTGAGAGTACTATCTTGGGTCGGTATAGAGTGGATCTGGGTAGGATGTTTCCTATAGTGTCACAGTCCAGGATCAGAAGGCACAGCCTCAGAATAGAAGGATTCCCCTTGGAACAGAGATAGTCAGCGGATGCCACGGTCAGCTGTGGAGGCCAAGTCATTGGATATATTTAAAGCAGAGGTGGTTAATATGTACTTGATTAGTCAGGGTGTCAAAGGTTACAGGGAGAAGGCAGGTTTATTAACCCTCACAACCCCATTCTCCTGCCATGATGGAATGGTGGAGCAGATGCAACGAGCTAGAGTCACAACACGCTGGAGGAACTCAGCAGGTCGGGCAGCATCCGTGGAAATGATGAGTCGACGTTTTGGGCCGGAACCCTTCGTCAGGACTGAAGAGGGAGGGGGCAGAGTCCCTATAAAGAAGGTGGGGGAGGGTGGGAAGGAAAAGGCTGGTAGGTCCAGTTGAAAAACCAGTAATTTGAAAGACAAAGGGGTGGGGGAGGGGAAGCAGGGAGGTGATAGGCAGGAAAGGTGAAGAAGGATATGTCCATACATGGCCTCCTCTACTGCCATGCTGAGGCTAAACTCAGGTTGGAGGAGCAACACCTCACATACCGTCTAGGTAGTCTCCAGTCCCTTGGTATGAACATAGAATTCTCCAGCTTCTGGTAATTCCCTCCCCCTCCCTTCCTCTATTCCTATTTCACTCTGCCCCCTCCCCCAGCTGCCTATCACCTCCCTCATGGTTCCACCTCCTTCTACCCATTGTGTTTTCCCCTATTCCTTCTTCACCTTTCCTGCCTATCACCTCCCTGCTTGCCCTCCCCCACCCCTTTGTCTTTCAAATTACTAGTTTTTCAACTGTACCTACCAGCCTTCTCCTTCCCACCCCCCCCCCACCTTCTTTATAGAGCCCCTGCCCCCTCCTTCTTCAGTCCTGACGAAGGGTTCCGGCCCAAAACGTGGACTGATCATTTCCACGGATGCTGCCCGACCCGCTGAGTTCCTCCAGCGTGTTGTGAGTGTTGCTTTGATCCCAGCATCTGCAGATTATTTTGTATTTGCAATGAGCTAGATGGTTTAATCCTGTTCCTATGATTTATGGTCTTATTTATGGAGATATAGTAAATTGTGATTGTACATGGCATAGTTAGCAAGTTTACTGATGCTAAATTCAGGGTCTTGTTGATGGTGAAGCAAGGTACAATAAATTACAGAAATTTTGATCGGTCAGCTCATCAGATGGCTGAAGAATGGAAAACGGTTTTCAACTTGGATAAGTGTGAGGTGATGCATTTTTGACAATCAAAGCAGGGTGGCACCTATAGAGTGAATGGCAGGGTACTGACGAGTGAGCAACCTAGAGTACAGGTGGCACAGTTCGCTGAAAGTGGCTGCTCAAGTAGGCAGGGTGATGCAGGAGGTGTTAAATGTGCTGGCCTTCAGTTGGGGCATTGAGGTTAGAAATAGGGACATCGTGTTGCAGTTCTATAGGTTGTTGGTATGATCACTCATGGAGCACCGTGACCAGCTTTGGTGGCCTTAGTGTTGAACGAGACTGTCAACCTGGAGCAGGGGGATGGCTGGATTAGAGGGCCTGAGTTGTGTGGGGGGGGGGGGCGGAGGGTTGCCATGCTGACCCTTCATTGCTTGGAGTGTTGGGGAACGAGAGGCGACCTCACAGAATTTTATAAGATCATGAGCGGTGTGGATAAGGTGAACAGGAGGGCTCGTGCAAGGCAAGAGGGTAGAAATTTAAAAGAGGCCTGAGAGGTAACCTCTCTTACATAGAGGGTAGGGGATAGTGAGTACCTGGAATGAGCTGCCAGAGGAATTCATTGAGGCAGATGCAACTGGAATATTGAAGAGTCGTTTAGAAGGTTACATGGAGGAGAGGGGCTGGAAGGTTTCGAGCTGATGGTGGGCTAGTGGGGCTAGCATGGAGGAATGTCTTGTTAGGCTGGAACAGTTGGGCTGAGAGGCCTGTTTTTGTGCTGTTCTACTCTTATGGCTGACACCGTGACAGTGCGTCCCCACGGGCTGTGTGATGGACACTGACAGTGCGATCACACCATCTGCTGCCCTATCATGCTCCCATCACTGTGTCGGGATTGCCGGGAGGTGTCCAGGGAAGCACTGGTGACTGACAAGATGCCTCTCCCAGTTCCTGAATACAGTGAGTGCCTGAGACTCTGTTTTTTCTGCATAGTCTGGAAACTGTGTAGTAAAGGGTCCGGTTATCAGAGCCCTTGTTTCTAACCTACATTCCCCTGAACTTGGCAACAAATCCTACAGCCCTTTCTCTTTATTAATGACAGAGGTTCCAAGCTGTAAACAGAATGGAGGATTCTTTTTTAACAAGTAAGGGATTGTTCTTGTTACTTAGCAACAAGAACCTAGCAACAGGGCAGATGAATGTCACCTGACCATTTATATAAATTCTTTCGAAACCCAGCATGGATGTTCATTCCTTACCGACCTCAGCCTCTCAGATCCACCTCCCTCAGTGCGCGCACACACAGAATCACATGATGGACACCATCCAGTCTGTCGCCTGTGCTTTTAAGTCCTGAATACTGTATTTGATCTTGGCCCTCCAGCATCTGAGATGTGCTGTCTTCTCGTTACTGCCACTGGGGAGGATGTACAAGAGCCTGAAGACCTGCAGTCAATGATGCAAAAGCAGCTTCTCCACCATTAGATTTCTGGACAAACTCTGAACATTACCTTATTATTCCCTTTTTCACTATGTTTTTGCAATTTAATTTTATATATTCGTACTGCTGATGCAAATCAAAAAAAGATCACATCATGTGTTGGTGATAATTAATCTGATCCTGATAAGAATTATTTAAAAATAAGGGGTTTAGGACAAAACTGCAGTGAAATATTTTCTCAAGCAGCATGCACAAAATGCTGGTGAAACTCGGCCAATCAGGCAACACCTCAGAATTAGGATCATGTTTAATATCACTGGTATGTGTCGTGAAGTTAGTTGTTTTGCAGCAGCAGTACATTGTAATACATAATAAAAGCTATAAATTACAGTAAGTATATAGATTCAAAGTACGTTTGTGATCAAAGCATGTATACAGTATACAACCTTGAGGTTTGTCCTCCCGCACGCACCATGAAACAAAGAAACATCATGGAACCCATTCAAAGAAAACATCAAACACCTATGCTCCATCTGGCAGAAGAAACAGGATCTCCCAGTGGCCACCCGTTTTAATTCAACTTCCCATTCCCATTCCAATATGTCAATCCATGGCCTCCTCTACTGTCGCGAAGAGGCCACACTTGGGTTGGAGGAACAACACCTCATATTCCATCTGGGTAGCCTCCAACCTAGTGGCATAAATATCGATTTCTCGAATTTCCGGTAATAGCACCCCCCCCTTCACCATTCCACATCCCCTTTTTCCCTCTCTCACCATATCTCTCTGCCCACCCATCACCTCCCTCTGGTGCCTCCCCCCCCCACCTTTCTTTCTTCCATGGCCTTCTGTTTTTCTCCTTTCAGACCCCCTTCTCCAGCCCTGTATCTCTTTCACCGGTCAAGTTACCAGCTCTTTACTTCATCCTTCTCCCCCCTCCCCGGTTTTACCTATCACCTTGATTTTCTCTCTCCCCTCTGCCACCTTTTAAATCTACCCCTCAGCTTTTTCTCTGCAGTCCTACTGAAGCATCTCGGCCTGAAGCATCGACTGTTCTCTTTTCCATAGATTAGATGCTGCCTGGCCTGCTGAGTTCCTCCAGCATTTCGTGTGTGTTGCATCAAACACCTAATGCGTGCAAAAAAAAAAAAGCAGATTCCACAAACTGCAAAAAGCGAATGAGTAACACAGAATATTAAACATCAAACCACAGAATTCTCAAAAGGGTTTAGGTGTTCAGTTTAGTTCATTTTAGTTTACTGTTGTCTAGTTTGTTGACTGGAGGCTGCAGAACCAGTCCACACCAGAGTGCCCCGATCAAATCATGCAAAAATATCAAAAGAAAGAGTAACCAGAAGCACATGTAACATGAACTGCAGAGTCCTCCAAAGCAAGACAACAGCCCAGAGCTGCGCCAAACAAACCTTGCGTGAGGACGACTTTTGCACCAGTCAAACGTAGGCACACGGAGCTGAACACCCACTCATCTTCCACTCTCATCCTCTTCGGTGTCAGTTTTACTCGATGTTTCAACCCATCACGGATTTGCGCTCTGCCATTACGCCACACACTCCTCTCTCAACCTCACTGAATTCCCCGAGACAGCAAAATCGCCAGATCACTCGCTCGGCCCAAAAACACATCATCAAAAGTAAATTAAAGCTCCAGTCACAACCAGTTTCGTAGTAGAACCATGTTTAAATGAAGTAGTAGGGGCGTCACCATTGGTCGCTGGCACCATCTTGTATATTAAAATTAAATTAAATTGAAAATAGAATTAGATAAGTAGTGCAAAAAGAGGAAAAAATACTGAGGTACTACTGTTCATGGGTTCATTGTTCATTTAGAAATCTGGTAGCAGGGCTGAAGAAGAGTACAAGAAGTATGGTAGATGATCTTGTTGCACTGTTACACATTGTCGGGTATGATGTTGTGGTCATCACTGAATCATGGTTGTAGTTGGGGACTGAATGTCCAAGGGTACACGTTGTATCGGAGGGATAGGAAGGTCGGCAGAGGGGGAGGCCTGGCTGTGGAGGTAAAGAATAGCATCAGATCTGTAGAAAGATGTGAAATAGGATCGGAAGTTGTTGAATCCTTGTGGGTTGAGTTGAGAAACTGCAAGAGTAAAAGGACCCTGATGGTAGTTATATACAGGCCTCCCAACAGTAGCTGGGATGTGGATCACAGATTACAACAGGAAATAGAAAAGGTGTGTCAAAAGGACAATGTTATGATAGTCATCGGAGATTTCAACATGCAGGTCGATTGGGAAAATCAGGTTGGAAGTGGATCTCAAGAGAGTGTGTTTCTTGAATGCCTGCAAGATGGCTTTTTAGAGCAGTTTGTTGCTGAGCCTACTTGGGGATCAGCAATACTGGATTGGGTGTTATGTAATGAACTGGAGGTGATTAGGGAGCTTAAGGTAAAATAACCATTAGGAGGCAGTGATCACAATATGAATAAGTTCAAATTGAAATTTTATTAGGGAGAAAGTAAAGTCTGATGTGGCAGTATTTCAGTGGACTAAAGGAAATTACAGTGGTATGAGAGAGGAGTTGGCCAAAGTAAATTGGAAGGAGATTTTGGCAGGGATGACAACAGAGCAGCAATGACATGAATTTCTTCCTAATTTTTCTCAGGTGCAGGTTAGATGTATTACAAAAACAAAGAAATACTCAAATGCCAAAATACTACAACCGTGGGTGACAAGGGAAGTCAAAGCTAATGCAAAAACAGAAGACAGGACATACAATAAAACAAAAATTAATGGGAAGACAGGATTGGGAAGCTTTTTAAAACTCTACAGAGAGCAACTAAAAGAATCATTAGGAGGGAAAAGATGAAATATGAAAGCAAGCTAACAAACAATATCAAAGTGGATAGTAAAAACTTTTTCAAGAATGAAAAAAAAATAAAAGAGAGGAGAGTGGATATAGGACAGCTAGAAAATGAGGCTGGAGAAATAATAAAGGGGGCCAAGGAGATGGCAGGTGAACTAAATGGGTATTTTGTATCAGCGTTCACTGTGCAAGACACTAGTAGTGTGCCAGCTATTGAAGGGTGCGAGGGAAGAGAAGCAAGTGCAGTTACTTTTACAAGGGAGAAGGTGCTAGAAAAGCTCAAATACCTAAGGGTACATAAGTTATCCGGTCCAGATGAACTGCACCCTAGGGTTCTGAAAGAGTTAGCAGTAGAGATTGTGGAGGCATTAGTAACTATCTTTCAAAGATCATTGGACTCTGGCATGGAGCCAGAGGGCTGGAAAATTGCAAATGTCACTCCATTCTTTAAGAAAGGAGGAAGGCAGCAGAAAAGAAATTGTAGACCAGTTAGCCTGACCTTGGGTGGCTGGGTAGCTGTTGGAGTCAATTGTTAAGGATGGGGTTATGGAGTACTTGGTGACATAGGACAAGATGGGACAATGTCAGCATGGTTTCCTTAAGGGAATTCTTTGAGGAGATCTGCGGTCTCCCCCTGAGGAAGTGAAAGATCCAGTAGCAGAGGAGGTACGGAGGCACAAGTTTTAGAGCTTCTTGATTAGAACTGAGGCTATGATTGTGTTGAACACAGCTATAGTCAGTAAACAGCACTTAAGTATTCCTACTGTCCAGATGATCCAAGGTCAAGTGCAGAGCCAGTGAGATTGTACCAGCTGCAGACCAATTGTGGTGATAGGCAAACTGGTGGGGTTCAGGCCCTTGCTTAGGCAGGAGTTGATTCTAGCCATGACCAACTTCTCAAAACACTCACAGTAAATGTCCTGTAGTTGGGCGATAATCATTGAGGCAGCTTGCCCTGCTTTTCTCAGGCACTGGCATGATCGTCACCCTTTCGAAGCAGGTGGGAACCTCCTGCAGCAGTGAGAGATTGAAAGTGTCCTTGAACATTCCCACCATTTGGTTGGAACGGGTTTTCAGTGCCTCACCAGGTACACCATTAGGGCCTGGCACATTGTCGGGGTTCACCCTCTGAAGGATGTCCTTGCGCCATCGGCCTCCGATTCAGAGATCGCAGAGTCACCGGATGCTGCAGGGATTTGCACAGGTTTACTTTCATTCTCCCTTTCGAGGCGTGCATAAAAGGCATTGAGCTCATCTCGGAGTAAAGCATCACAGCCATTCATGACATTATGTTTTGTTTTGTAGGAAATCATTAGGACTTAATTTGAAATGTCAGTTGTTTATTTCCCACCGTAGATGCTGCGTGGCTCACTGAGTTCCTTTAGCATTTTGTATGTGTTGCTCGAGATTTCCGGCATCTGCAGGATTGCTGGGTGTTTATGAAATAGCTTCTGTCTGTGCCTCGTGAGTGTTTGGAACCTGGTGGAAGCAGAGCCTGTGAATATTTTAAGGCTGAGTTAGACATTTGATAAGCAGGGGCATGGAAGGTTAACAGTACTGGAGTTGAGATTGTAGTTTTATCTTCAATGATTCTATTGAAAAGCGGAAATAAAACAGAACAGAAAATGCTGTAAACACTCAGCAGGGACAAGCCTCATTTGTGCAGAGAGAAGCAGCTAATGTTTCCGACAACTGAGAAAGAGAGAGACAATTAGTTTAGGTAAGGGAGGGCCGAGAATACAAATGAAGGAGAGAAGGTGCGGGTGATTTCGGTTTCAATTTATTTATTACGAGTACATCAAAACATAGTGAAATGTGCCATTTGCTTTAACAGCCAGCACACCAAAGGAGTTGCTGGGGGCAGCCCACACATGTCGCCACGCACTCCAGCTACTGCACAGCATGCCCACAGTATTTAGCAGAACAGGGCAAGCAACAGCAACAATAACAAAACAAGACAAGATCAGCAAAACAAGCCCCATTCCTATCTCACACATCCATACAGGCTAACATCCCCAGGATAGGCGGCCTCTAGTCCTTGTCCCTGGATTCTCAGACGTCTGGGCTCCAACTTCAGACTTCAGCCAGGATGCTGATTGAGGGTTTGACCTTGGGACTTTGACTTCCAACTCCGTCAACCTAAGCCCTCCTGACTCCTTTGGGTTTTTACCTCCAGTCTCTGACCCTCAAGTTTCTACAGGCGGACTTGCTGGGCTCTGGACTTTGACCTTTGCCCTTACCCTCCAGATTTTACCAGATTTCAGTTTAAATGGCTAATCCTGTTTAAAAACATAAGAACAAGCAAACTAAAGTAGGAGAATTTGACATTGAGTGCAGCAGGCTGCAATGTGTACGTGTTAAGGATTTGATGTTGTTCCTCCAGGTTGTGTTGAGCCTCACTGTAACAGCACAGGAGCCCATAGACTGAAGTCATAGTAACTAGCAACCGGAAGCTTGGGATTGCTTCTGCAGATTGAGCACAGGGTCTCTGCAAAGCGATTACCCAGTCTGTGCTCATTGTCCCTACTGTGGAGGGAGCACAAGAGGTTGAATGGTCCACTCCACCCCTAAGTGTACAGCTTCAAAGCCCTACATAAGAATGGATACAAAACCATTTGAGACATTCACTGAGCTAATTTCCTGAATGAGACGGCTATCCTATCGAAGTTTACGCCTGCATTCTTTAAGAGTTAGACGAATGAAGGTGATCTCATTGAAATAAAATAATCCTAAGGTGATGTGACAAGGTTGACATTGAGGTGTTAATGTGCAATATCATGCACACAATATGCAATATACATAATCTATGCACAATCGATGTGTATTGATTATGCAAACTGTCCACAAAACTGAAGCTGTCAAACAGATTCAATCTCTTCTCTGATAACAGTAAGCAGAATATCTTCAAGTTTTCAAGGTGTTCAGATAATGGTAATGCAAGTCTCAGCATCACAGCTATTGTTCAAAGTTCGAAGTAAATTTACTGTCAAAGTACCTATATGTGACCATATTCTACATTGAGGTTCATTTTCTTGCAGACATTCATGGTAGTGGTAGAGTTAACATTGTGGAGTGTCATAGCGTCATAGATGTAGCCTGGGAAGAGGCCTTTCAGCCCACAGTGTCTATTTACGTCAATACTGCATTCTTCCTTATTTATCTTTCCCACAATCCCATAACGTGGCCCAGATTCTACCACTCTTCTACACACAAGTGACAATTAACCAGTTGTGGGAGGAACCTGGAGTTCCCAGGGGAGACCCATGTGCTCAAGGGGAAAACGTGTAAACTCCACACACCTGAATCAGCCCTGGGTCTCTGGCACCCGTGCCACTGTGCCTGTGATATCTCGGACTCGTGCTGGTACATAGGATGGCAGGGTTGTGCCCATTGTGTTTTCCACCGTTCCTGAGTCACAATGAGAGATTAATTGGGCCGCACCTTCCTCTCATTTGCAGGTGGTGAATTTGTTCAACGTGTTCATTACCTATGGTGACACTTTCCTTCCCACACCGAGCAGTTACGATGAACTTTACTATGAAATCATTCGAATGCACCAAGTCTTCGATAACTTGTATTCAATGGGTGAGTTTACATTTTTCTCAATGGATGGTTGTGAACTTGCATTGCCTTAACACCTCAGGTTGTTCCGAAGTCCTTTCCAGCAGGGCAAGTCTATCTGAGGGCAGAGGTGGGAGGAAAGTTACTATTCCTGTGTAAGAAGCAGTAAGATTTGACGAAAGCCATCATGGTAATGAGTTGATGAGTTTTTTTAGTGATAGTGTTGACGGGTACATTTTGATACCAGTACGTCCCCTTTAATCTTTGTCTGCTGTGGAAGGTCGATGGGCAGTCACAGTTCACTCCTGCACTGCAAAATAGTTTCTGCAGTTTGCCCTCTATAGCACACTGGAGAGTCAGACTGAGTTATTTGTGAAAGACGCTGGAGATGGAGACAAGCCCCGTGACCTGTTGACTAAAATGATTGGGGATTAGAGGATCTTATTGCAAGAATCTGGTGCCTTGGTAGTGCTAGTCCAGCATTTTGTGTGTCTCGCACACAAAATGCTGGAAGAAATTGGCGGGTCAGGTAACATCACTGGAGGAGACATTTCAGGCTGAGACCCTTCATCAGGACTAGGTGAAGGGTCTCGGCCTAAAATGTTAACTGTTTATTCCTCTCCGTAAATGCTGCCTGTTCTGCTGAGTTTCTCCGACATTTTCTGTGTGTGTTACTCAATATTTCCAGCATCTGAAGAATCTCTTGTGTTTCATGATCTTGTGTGTCTCCCTCATTTTAGCCCCCAATGTTGCAGGCTGGTTTCTGCCACTTCAGTCCCTCTCTCCATAGCATACTTCCCAGAACTCCTAAATAAATCTTCTTCAACCTCCCTTCCTTCGGATTGTTCGTGGAGGTGTGATAGGCACAATGTGCTGTCCACTCTTAAAAATGTGTCCGTGGAAGAGTGTTTAATGTACATTGGTCAATCTTGTTTCTGCTCTGTCCCAGTTCTGAGGCTCTCAACAAACAGCGGTCAGTGGAAGGAGCCAGCAAGCAAGGTCACGCACGCACTCATCAACGTCAGGTAAGAAACAGATGTAATTCTCAGTGACCGTTCGGGCTAAAGGGCCTCTTTCGTACTATGAATGCTGGCCACAGTGACTGGTTTACCTTCGTTGAACCTGCTGAGTTAGGGAATATTGCAATATCTGTGTTATATCACTTAGCTCAGTGTATACCAAACAAAAGTGCTTAAATACAATACATTCTGCAGATGCTGGAAATATTGTGCAACACATACAAAATGCTGGAGAAACTCAGCAAGTCAGCAATAAATAGAGGGAACTAAAGAGTCAGTGTTTTGGACTGAGACCTGATGAAGGGTCTCAGCCCAAAACGTCAACTATTTATTCCCCTCTATAGATGGGGCCTGATATGCTAGCTTTCTCCAGCATTTTATGTAAATATTTTAAATGTTTAGGAAGTGACAACTTCCCAAACCTTAATATACAGCAAAAAAAAAACTGCAGTTGGAATTCATCAGGTGGAGGGAAATAAACAATTGATGTTTTGGGTCAAGATCATTCACCTTTGGGAAATGGAAGGAAACTGGAGCTCCCAGAAGAGCCCCATGCAGTCACGGGGCAAATGTGGAGGCTGTCCCAAAGGTTGGGATTGGACCCAGGTCTCTGCTGGAGCAGAGGAGGCTGCTCCACCCTATGTGCCTTGTATCTATGAAGATCTCTATGAGGACTCACACTGGTGTGTCAGAGGGCTGAGTTGTTCCTGGTGCAAGCTATTTTCCTTTCCCACCGCTCCTTGGCACGTTGTCCACAAGATCTTCCTTCAGTACAGATTGGGGGTACCCAACCTGGGGTGCACAGACCTCTCAGTTAATGGAAGGGGCGTATGGCAGAAAAAAGGTTGGGAACTCCTGGTCCAGATGAAGGATCTCAACCTCAAACGTTAATGGTCCGTTTCCCTCGACAGGTGCTACTCAATCCACTGAATTCCTCCAGCAGTTCTTTTGTTGATCTAGATTCAAGTGTCTGCTGTCTCTTGTATCTCCAAGATAATAATTAATGTGCACTTTGTGTCCTTTACAACTTTAAGCAAACACTGGAAGTATTACAGCCAGGGATGTGATTGTGAATTGTTGGTGCCTTGGTTATGTAGGACATTTTCTACCTAGCAGATATCAGCAACCTGATCATCTCACAAGACCGTAAGAAATCAGCCCATGACTTCTCAAGCCTGCTTCACCATTCAGTAAGGGTATGGTTGATCTGTGCCACTTCCTTGTTCTTGTTTCCGTTATAGTTTGATGCCTGTCAGTCTCTCTGTTAAATATATTATTGACTCTGTCTCCATAGGATACTCCGGTACAGAATTCCAAAGATTAATAACTTTGTGTGAGAGAGAAGAAATTCTTCCTCATGTCAATCTGAAATGAGCAACTTATTTGGTATTTAAAGTGGAGATTGATTATTAAGGGTGTCAAAGATTATGGGGAGAAGGTAGGAGAATGGGGTTGAGAGGGAAAATAAATCAGTTCTGATCTAATGGCAGAGTAGACTCGATGGACTCAATGGCCTAATTCTCAACCTATGTCCTGTGATTTCACTGGAATGCTGTTAATTTTTCTTTGAAATTTCTCTCATACTCCATGCAATAAAGACTAGCTTACTTACCTTGCAGTCATTGCTGCCATGTTATATTTCATGTACAGAGCACCCCCAAATTCCTTTGGATCATATTTTGTAGTTTGCCTCTGTTCAAATAATAATAGTTTTTAATTTTTTCATTCAAAATTGGTGACCTCTTGGTATAGATGAGTGGATTTTTGTTCCAGGGACTCATTAATAATTGCTGTATTTTTAATTGAAATTTACTTAACTGCTTGAATATAAAAGCACTGCTGCCATTTGAACCTTAGATCAGTAGTTGAGCCTTGGGAAACCAGCTCCTTAACCATTACTTTGCAGTATTTATTCTGTGGTCATAACTGTAACACAATTGTTTGCTGTGATTGTGGGTGAAAAGAAAGTAGCCTGGGGAACTTTCTACCAAAGTGCATGACCATGCATTTTCCAACTTTGTGTTTCATTTGCCTCTTTCTTGCCCGTTCTCCTAATCTGTCTAAGTCCTTCTGCAGCCTACCTGTTTCCTTCACACTACCTGCCCCTCCACCAATCTTCGTATCATTTGCAAATCTGGCAACAAAGCCACCTATTCCATTATCTAAATCACTTATATACAGCATAAAGCAAAGTGGTCCCAACACTGACCCCTGCGGAACACCACTGGCAGCCAACCAGAAAAGGATCCGCTTATTCTCACTCGCTGCCGCCTACTAGTCAGCCAATGCTCTAACCATGCCAGTAACTTTCCTGTAGTGCCATGGGCTGTTAACTTGATAAGTACTCTCAAGTGTGGCACCTTATCAAAGGCATTCTGAAAGTCCAAATATACAACATCCACTGCATCCCCTTTATCTATCCTACATGTAATCGCCTCAAAGAATTCCCTTGGGGAAACCATGTTGACTTTCTCCTATCTTGTCCTGTGTCACCAAGTACTCCATAACCTCATCCTTAACAATTGACTCTGACATCTTCCCAACCACTGAGGTCAGGAACTGGTCTATAATTTCCTTTCTGCTGCCTTCTTCCTTTCTTAAAGAGTGGAGTGACATTTGCAATTTTCAGTCCTCTGGCACCATACTAGAGTCCAATGATTTTTGGAAGATCATTACTAATGCCACCACAATCTCTATCACGACCTCTTTCAGAATCCTAGGATGCAGTTTATTTGGTCCAGGTGACTTGTGTACCTTTAGGTCTTTCAGGTTTTTGAGCACCTTCTGCCTTGTAATGGTAACTGCATTCACTTCTCTTCTCTCACGCCCTTCAACATTTGGCACACTGCTAGTGTCTTCCACAGTGAAGGCTGATGCAAAATACTCATTTAGCTCATCTGCCATCTCCTCGGCCCCCTTTGTTATTTCTCCAGCCTCATTTTCTAGCAGTCCTACTCTCATCTCTTCTGTTTTTTACATACTTGAAAAAGCTTTCACTGTCCACTTTGATATTGTTTGCTAGCTTGCTTTCATATTTCATCTTTTCCCTCCTAATGGTTCTTTTAGTACCTCTCTGTAGGTTTTTAAAAGCTTTCCAATCCTCTGTTTTCCCACTAGTCTTGCTTTGTTGTATGCCCTGTCTTTTGCTTTTGCTGTGGCTGTCCCTTGTCAGCCACAGTTGTACTATTTTGCTGTTTGAATATTTCTTTGTTTTTGGAATATATCTATCCTGCAACTTCCTCAGTATTACCAGAATCTCACCATTTCTGCTCTGCTGTCATCCCTGCCAGCATCTCCTTCCAATTTACTTTGGCCAACTCCTCTCTCATACCACTGTAATTTCCTTTACTCCACTGAGATACTGCTATGTCAGGCTTCACTTTCTCCCTAATAAAATTTCAATTTTAACTCAGTCATATTGTGATCACTGCCTCTTCAGTTTTCTTTTACCTTAAGCTCCCTAATCATCTCTGGTTCATTACATAACACCCAATCCAGTATCACTGATGCCCTAGTAGACTCAACGACAAACTTCTCTAAAAAGCCATCTTATAGACATTTAACAAACTCGCCCTCTTGAGAACCATTTCCAACCTGATTTTCCCAATCTACCTGCATGTTGAAATCTACCATGACTATTATAATATTACCCTTTTGACTTGGCTTTTCTATTTCCTGTTGTAATCTATGGTCTACCTCTCCAGCCATTGTTGGGAGGCCTGTATATAACTGCTATCAACGTCCTTTTACTCTTGCGGTTTCTTAACTCAACTCACAAGGTTTCAACACCTTCTGATCTTTTTCACATCTTTCTAGTGATTTGATGCCATTCTTTACCAGCAGAGCCACACCATCCCCTCTGCCTACCTTCCTATCCCTCCGATACAACGTGTAACTTTGGACATTCAACTCCCAACTGCAACCGTCCTTTAGCCACGTATGAGTGATGGCCACATCATACCTAACAATCTGTAATACTGCAACAAGATCATCCACCTTATTTCTTATACTCCGTGCACTGGGATATAACACTTGGAGTGCTGCATTTGCTACCCTTTTTGATTCTGCATCCCTAATGCACTGATACCCACCCTGCTGGCTGCAGTATGCCCTATCATCTGCCTGGCCTTCCTGACAGTCTGACTGGACACTATCTTTTTACCATCCGTCCTATCCGGAGTCCCTTCACTCCAGTTCCCACCCCACTGCCAAATTAGTTTAAACCCTCCCCAACAGCTCTAACAAACCTGCCCATGAGAATATTGAAACCCCCCCCGGGATCAGGTGCAACCCGTCACTTTCGAACAGGTCATACCTCCCCCTGAAGAGATCCCAATGATCCAAGAACCTGAAGCCCTGCCCCCTGCACCGGCTTCTCAGCCACACATTTATTTGCCAAATCATTCGGTTTCTACCCTCACTGGCACCTGGCACAGGTAGCAATACCGAAATTACTAGCCAGGACTACTGCTTCTCGGCTTTCTACCTAGGTCTCCAAGGTTTCAGGTCCTCTTTGCCTTTCCTCCTATGTGATTAGTACCGATATGTACCAAGACATCTTGCTGCACTCAGAATGTTGGAAAGGGAGGGAGTGTGGCTGGATGTCTCAGTACATAAGAGCCACAGGTACATATCAAGCAGTGTTAGATTGCTGCAAAGCCTCTGGACACCTGAAGACAGGAGATCAAATCAAATCTCACCACAGAGATAATTAAATAATCCTAATTGTACTTGTTGATTTCCCTTCATTGTGCTAAGGAAACAAAAACCCCTGCAGGGAGGGAGTTTGAATTAGTAAAATGATCTTGCCCCATGGGTTGAATGAATTGAATTCACTGTTCTGCTTTTGTGAGTAGAAGCAACAGCGAGTATGATTTCAACTCCAGTTGCAAGTACCTTAATGAGTTCCAGGTTTCTGTCATTGAGTGCCAATAATTAATAATTGAAAGCATTGCTATTGAATATTGAATTCGGTTATAATCAATAGCACACAGTTGCAAGGAAATGTTTGTGAACCCTTTGCAATTACCTGGTTTTCTGCATTAATTACTCATAAATGTGGTCTGATCTTCATCTAAGTCACAATAACAGACAAACACAATCTGCCTAAACTAGTAAACAAATGTACTTTTCATGCCTTTATTGAGCATTTTTTAAATCATTCTCAGTCCAGGCTGGAAAAAGTATATGAACCCTTGTATTTAATAACTGGTAGAACCTCCTTTAGCAGCAACAATTTCCACCAAACGTTTCCTGTAGCTACTGACCTGACTTGCACAATTGCAAGGAGGAATTTTAGACCATTCCTCCATACGAAACTGTTTCAGTCTATCAATATTTCAGGGCTACCTTGCGTGAACAGCCCTCACAGCAGCTCAATTGGGTTAAGGTTTGGACTCTAACTTGGCCATTCCAAAATACGAATTTTCTTCCTTTTAAACCATTCTGTTGTTGATTTACTCTTGTTTTACAGATCATTATCTTGTTGCATCATCTATCTTCAATTAATCTTCAGGTAACGGACCGCTACCCTGCCATTCTCCTGCAAAATGTCTTGATACAGTTTTGAATTCATTGTTCCCTCAACAATTGCAAGCTGTCCAGGCCCTGAGGCAGCAAAGCAGCCCCAAACCATGATAATCCTTCCACTGTGCTTTGCAGCTGGGATGAGGTTTTGGTGTTGTTGTGCAGTGCCCTTTTCCCTCCAAACATAGCATTTCTGCCAAAAAGTTCAACTTTTGTTTCATCTGCCCACAGAGCGTTGTCCCAGAAGCATTGTGGAGCATCCAGGTGGTCTTTTGCAAACTTGAGATGTGAAGCAATGTTTTTTTTTTTGGAGAGCAGTGGTTTCCTCCATGGTGTTCTTCCACGAACACCGTTCTTGTTCAGTGTTTTTTGCTTTGAAGACAGATGAACAGAGACTTTTGCAAGTTCTAGCAATTTCTGCATGGTCCTGGGTTATCCTTGGGTTCTCT
This sequence comes from Mobula birostris, assembly GCF_030028105.1. Lineage (NCBI taxonomy): Eukaryota > Metazoa > Chordata > Chondrichthyes > Myliobatiformes > Myliobatidae > Mobula > Mobula birostris. The sequence continues at coordinate 11,531,353 of NC_092390.1, forward strand.
TTCATTTCCTTCAGCATTGCACATTGAGCTCTTGGTGTGATCTTTGCAGGATGCCTACTCCTAGGGAGAATAGCAATAATACTGAATTTCTTCCATTTGTAGACAATTTCTCTTACTGTGGACCGATGAACACACTGGTCTTAATAAATACTTTTATAGCCTTTTCCAGCTTCATGCATCTGTACAATTCTTCTAAGGTCCCCTGAAAGTTGTCTTAATCGAGGCATGGAGCACATAAACAGATCTTTCTTGAGAAGAGCAGGCTCTTCAGTATCCTGACTGTGTCTTTTTTATAGTGCAGGGCACCTCTACAACCCACACCTCCAATCTCATCTCATTGATTGGAACACACGACACCAAATAGTTTTTGTAGAAGGGATTACCCCAGAGGTGCACATACTTTGTTGAACCTAGACTGTGATTGTTTAAATGGTGTACTCAGTACTGACGGGATAAAGTACTGTTGTTTGTGTGTTATTAGTTTAGGCAGATTGTGTTTGTCTACTGTGACAGATGAAGATCAGACCACATTTTATAAGTAATTAATGCAGAAAACCAGGTAATTGCAAAGGGTTCACAAACATTTTCTTGCAACTGTATATATAATCAGTAGATTCCAGTTAGTTGGAGCATTGGTTAATCGGGGCAGTTATTTATTTGGGACAACTCTTCAAGAATGAAAACTAATTAAGAAAATTGCCGGGGTTCCCTTCTTTTATTTGGGACACTATGCTGCTTAATTGGGGCATGGGTCTGTTGCTGAACAGTTTCTGATGTCAGTCACCTACGCCGGTGTGACCTTTAGACACTATACTGTGCTTAGAGTGAGCGGATGTTAAAATAGTGTCACTTACATGTGCTTGTGTTCAAAAAGAAGTTTTTGACACTGATAGTTGACGAGAGATAAGCAGCAAGACAATTCAGAACATTTGTGCTCACTGTGGTTTCAAACATTTAAGCGTGGAAATGTCAGAAAAGTCCAAAGTGAAAATTAAACTATTTCACTACAACAAGTTATGAATTATGAAAAAGTTGAAGGTATCAACAATCATCTTGAATGTTACAATGAAAATGAAGATTTGGAGGATGCAATCATCGAAAGCATTGTATGAAGGCAATCTATTATCTACACTAGGTGTCTGCACTGTCCTTGTTCATTTACAGTCAATCAATAGAAAATGGCACTGTTCACTGGATGAATTCCTCCACCAATAATTTTAGGTTCTAATACTCAGTGTTATAATACCATACTGGTATTGGTACCATTCTAATTTGTCCTGTATTTCACTTAAATACATAATTTGTTGCTCAGTTAAATGGTAGTTTGTGTTTTTATATCTTTTTTAAATATTTCCATGAACCTTCAGCTAACTGGGTAGCTACTAAACTGGGCCAAGATGTATTGATCCTGATGTGTCCGAATTAACCAGAGTCCAGTGTGTATGTGTACAGTGCCTTGAAAAAATTATTCAGCCCTTAACCCTTTGTTCATATAAATGAGTATTACAGCAGCAATTTTGATCAATTTAACTGGAAATTTTTATTTGTGAATGACATGATCCTTTTTTTCACGGTAGAGCTGAAAAAAACGGTAAATTATAAAACATGAAAAACTAAAAATTCAAAAATTGAAAGGTCAGCAGTTCAGAAGTGCTTATTCTCCTTTGCTCAGTCATTAGTTAAATAGCCTGTCACTGCTATTACAGCCAGTATTAGTTTTGGATAAGTCTCTATTAGTTTTGCACAATGTGATGGAGCAAGATTTCCTTGTTGCAAAATTGCTTAAACTGTGCCTGGTTATTTGGAGAGCGGCAGTGGATATCAATCTTGAGGTCTTGATGGTCGATCAGGTTAAGGTCAGGACTCTGACTGGGCCACTCAAGGATATCAATTGTTTTTTTTCAGTCAAAGTCACTCCATGGTTGCTCTGGCGGTGTGCATTGGGCCATTGTCCTGATCAAAGACAATCTTTCTCCCCAGTTTAAGCTTTCTGGCAGAGGCTAGCAGGTTTTTATCCAGAATCTCTCTATATTTAGGCAGCATCATCTTCCCATCAATTCTGACCAGATTTTCAATCCCTACTGCTGAAAAGCAACCCCATAGCATGATGCTATCTTCACCACACTTTACCTGGCTGATGCTCAGTATTAGATTAACGCCACACGTACTGCGTAGTGTGAGGCCAAAAAATTCCACTTTAGTGCCATCCGACCACAAGACTTTCTTCCACATCTTTAGAGTATCTTCTAAGTGTCGCTTTGCAAAGCCTTTACGGGCAAGAATGTGCTTTTTGTTTTAGCCAGGGCTTCTTCCTTGCTACTTTTCCATAAGTATCCTTTTTGTGAAAGGCCTTAAGGGTTGTGGAGCCATGTCCAGTTGCAGCTATTGACTTGTACAGCTCGCTCAGTGACTGTTGGCGTCACGTTAGCCTCTTTTACAAGTGCCATTTCTCTCCAGTAACTAAGTTTACAGAGGCAGCCTAACCTAGGCAGTGTGGCTGTTGTTTCAAATGTTTTCCACTTGTTCACGATGGACTGCCCTGTGCTCCAAGATGCCTTTGAGATGGTCTTGAACCCTTCCCCAGATTTGTGCTTTTCTATTATCATCTCCCTGACTTGTCTTGAATGCTCTTTTGTCTTCACTTTGGTTTTGTCTGTTGAAAGTCTACCATACTGTTGGACCTTACAGAGAGAGGGGGTATTTACAGTATTCTTATGAATTCATTGAAAACTAGTGATCCTCCAATTTTCTACACCAACTAGTTGGATGAGTTAGTAAGGTAATGTATTGCTACTGTGGAAAGATAGTGTAGTAATTATTGAGTGTATGAATATTTTCTCAGCCTCACAATTTCAGCTTTTTAATTTGACAGGTTTTGGAATGTTTCTTTAGGTTTTACATAATGCACAATATTCTGTAGATTAGCAAATATATTTTACTTTAATATATTTTAAATTTAGAAAATGGGACAGTGAAATGCGAAAATAATGGTTGGAATGTGAACACATGGAATACTCTTGGAATCTTTAATTTGATGCTGAGACTTTATAAGGCACTGGTGAGACCTCACCTTGAGTATTGTGAACAGTTTTGGGCCCCTCGTCTTAGAAGGAACATTTGATGGCTCTGGGTCTGTACTCGCTGGAATTCAGAAGGATGAGGGGGGGATCTTATTGAAACCTTTTGAATGTTGAAAGGCCTAGACAGAGTAGATGTGGAAAGGATATTTCCCATTGTGGGAGAGTCTAGGACAAGAGGGCACAGCCTCAGGATAGAGGGGCGCCCTTTCAAAACAGAGATGTGGAGAAATTTCTTCAGCCAGAGGGTGGTGAATTTGTGGAATTTGTTGCCACATGCAGCTGTGGAGGCCAGGTCGTCGGGTGTATTTAAGACAGAGATTGATAGGTTCTTGATTGGACATGGCATCAAAGGTTACGGGGAGAAGGCCAGGAAGTGGGGTTGACGAGGAGGAAGAAAAAAGTATCAGCCATGATTGAATGGTGGAGCAGACTCGATGGGCCAGATGGCCTAATTCTGCTCCTATGTCTTATGGTCTTAATTCTCCTAGTTTAGTTATAATACATAATCTGCTGGAGGAACCTGGCAGTCGAGAAGTACGGTGGGGTGGGGGGGGGGGGTCTGGTGGGGAAAGAACTGTCGACGTTTTGTGTCGAAGCCATGCATCATGCTCCTGGAATTTTCAGGCCAGCTTTTGTTGTTCATATTACAGTGTTCTGATTCAGGAGCTCCACGAGCTGTCCACCTTAATAGCTACATTTGCTTTTGATTAATGCCCTCATCTTCTCCATTTTTAATCTGTGCCCCTGGTTCTGCAAACAGTTGCCACAGTGCTTCAGTGAAATAGATCTTCCTTGCTCTAAAAGAATCGAACAATTGTGACTTTAAATAGAAGCAAGGATGCTAATTCTATGTAGGTGCACAGGTTCACCCTTGTTAATTGTTCTAACACAGTGGTGATAAATTAGGCAGTTGTGATGCAGTAATGTAAAGTCTGGGCCAGGCATCCTCCTGCTACAAAGGCTCTGTGCTGTTTGCCAACCAAAGCCAGTGGGTTGTTACACATTCTTGCAGCATCATTTAAATCTGTAACATTGCCACCATGCTTTAGCATATCAGCCTAGCTAATTTTGCACACTGTGACCTCGACTCTGTTCAATGCACATGTCCATATAGTGTTAGAAGTTACCAGTCTGGAGAAAGTCCTGTTTCTCACTCTCTGAGCTGAGTCAGTCAAACTAAAATTTATTATTAAACCACATGTGTGTTACCATATCCACCTTGAGGTTAATTTTCTTGGAGACATTTCCAGGAACATAAAGAATTACAATGAGGGAGAGAGATAGAGTAATGCCGGCAGGCTTTTTCCACTGAGTTTGGGTGAGACTAGAACTAGAGGTCATGGGTTAAAGGTGAAAGGTGACATATTTGAGGAGAACCAGAGGGGGAATTTCTTCACTCAGAGGGTGATGAGAGTGTGGAATGAGCTGCCAGTGGAAGTGGTGGATGCGGGTTTGATTTCACCATTTAAGAGAAGTTTGGATAAGTACATGGATGGGGGGGCTTTGGTCCAGCTGTGGGTGGATGGGACTAGACAGAACAGCAGTTTGGCATGGACTAGCTGAGCTGAAGGGCCTGCTTCTGTGCTTTAGTGTTCTATGACCCTACAATAGAATTTATAAAAAAAACTATACACAAAGACTGGAGAGTAATCTGCAAAATAAGACAAATTGTGCAAGTAAAGCAATACTACTGACAACGAGTTTTAGAGCCCTCGGGCGTGTTTGTAGGTTGTAAAATTAGTTCAGTTGTGGCAAGTGATTATCCACACATGTTCAGGAACCTGATAGTTGTCGGGTAATAACTGTTCCTGAGGTCTTAATGGATCTGTCATATTGTTGCACTCTGCTTTTGGGATGCCAGATAGTTTTAGGAGGAGAGTGGGGAGGGCTGGGAGATGTATTATTTGGGATTGTAAGTGCTTCATGCAGCTGGTCCAGTAGGCTACAGCCTCGTGTGAGGTGTTGTCTTCAGTGCTGTGTACCTAGAGCCCTCTTTCACTGGTCAGTATCTCCAAATGCTGCTTGCCTGTTGTATTAAGAGTTTAATGCAAACATCTTTAAACATTGAAGATGAAATCTGAAGACACAGTACAAGGTTAATGGCAGGATTCTTAGCAGTCTGGAGGAACAGGGGGATGTTGGGATCCACATACACAGATCCCTCAAAGTTGCTAGTGTGTTTAAGAAGGCTGATGTTGCATTGGCCTTCATAAGTCAGGGGATTGATTTCAAGAGCAGCAAGAAAATAATGCAGCTTAGTTAGATCACACTTGGAATATCATGTTGAGTCTTGTTGCCTCATTATTGGAAGGATGTGAAAGCATTAGAGAAGGTGCAGGGGAGATGTACCAGGATGCTGCCTGGACTGGAGCGCATGTCTTATGAAGGAAGGTTGTGCGAGCTAGTCTCTGGCGTGTGGGAGGAGGAGCGATGACTTGATAGAGGTGGATAAGATCGTGAGAAGTGGACAGTCAGTGCCTTTCTCCCAGAATGGTAATGGCCAATACCAGAGGATATCAGTTTAAGGTGAGTGGTGGAAAGTTTAGGGAAGATGTCAAAGATAAGTTTTATTTTCCAAAACACAGAGTGTTGGGTGCCTAAAACACACTACAAGAGGTGGTGGTAGAGGCTGATATATTCAGGATATTTAAGAAACCCTTAAATAGGCACATGGATGAAAGAAAAATGGAGAATTATAGGCTGTGTAGGAGAGAAGAGTTAGATTGATCATAGGATAAATTTGTATAGGTCAGCACAACATCACAGGCTGAATGGCCTGTACTGTGCTGCATTGTCTGTTCTATATTCATATCATAGAATTTGGACGGTGCAGGATGTGCTGCAAATTGTGACAACACATTAAACTGCATTTTTAAGTGGGTTGATTTAATTTCTTGCCAGGTTTGTGTTTGGACCTGAGTTAAGTCACTGAGTAGGTGGTTGATTTGCAGGTTATAACAATCCAATAAAAGTTATCTTGACAGCTTCTGCCCAGCTCCTAATGGACAACGGCACACAATATACACCAGGTTCTAATTCAGCAAACGACCAACACTGAAGGGCAAACTCATTTCAGAAACATGTTACAGCTACATCAGATATAGCAAAAAAAACCTAATAATCAGACCCTACGCTCCAAACTGAGGTAAATTATTGAAATGGGCTTGATGGAGTTTAATTCTGCACCCTGACTGGTTAATACTCACACTCACTGAGTGTAACGTAGAACTCACAGAGAGAGCTGGTAAATTCATCAGTTCTTTCAGTGGAGGTTGCAAAGCCATCTGCTTCACACTTGCACGGTATTTAATGTGCCGAGTCAGTGATTAATCACGCTGGAAAGAGCGGACTGGATAATCCGTGTCCAGTGGTTGCAAACCAACAGTAGGGGAGTGAAGCCACAGCAAAGCTGATTCTCCAGTGGAGGCTGAACGCACTGTCCCACCAGGATGAGGGTAAATCCCTGGGAGAGACCTTTACCCCAACACCAGGCAGGGTCCCAGACTGCTTCGCCCTCAGCTCTTAACTATTCCCACCTTTCCCCTACAATGGGCATGATCTAGGAATTCCCCCCCCCCCCAACCAGCCTAGAACTCCCTTCTCCCCTCCCCCAACACTGGGCACAGTCTGGGACCCTCCTGCACCTCACCTGGCATGTACTGGAATACTCCTCCCGTCTTCCCCAACACTGGGCACAGTCTGGGACCCTCCTGCACCTCATCTGGCACGTACTGGGATACTCCTCCCGTCTTCCCCAACACTGGACAGAGTCTGGAACCCTCCCCAGCTCCCTCAACACTGGGTACGGTCTGAGACTGACTCCCTCAAACATGGGCTGAATCTGCCCTCCCCTCCTCCACCTTGCACTGCTCAGCATGGGACTGGGGCATCTGCACTCCCAAACACAGGGTAACGTCGCTACAGTTCCAGGACAAGGATGCCACGATGGAAACCATCCACAGTTAAAGGGGCACCGTAAAGATGTATAGTTGTTGCCATAAAACGGCCAAGTCCTCCGATTACCATCCCTCTATCCCCTCTCGCAATGTTTCCCTCAGCAAGCCTTTCTCCAATTCTCTTTTGGAAGGCACTGTTGGATCTGCTGCCCCTCGCCACAGCAAACCACACCGTCCAGTTCCTGGTCACGTTTATCCTTATGCTCCATGGTGCTGACACACACCATTTCACTTCCACAGCTCTGAGAAAACATCTTTGGGACAGCCTTCACATTCCATAACCTGTTATCGCTGAAAGCAGTGTTGCAGTATAATGTTTTTTTTAACATTTTTTTTTGCTTTCCCTTCTCCGTCCGAAGGGATTTGTGCACTGAGAACGGAAACTGTGGGTGATCTGTATACTCAGAGCAGGTTGGCGAGGTGGGCTCGGAGCAGGTGGAACAATTCTATTTGACAGCAGATCACTCGTACGATGACAGCTTTAGTTTTCTGCCTCCAAGGGTCAACAGCTTTGAGTCATCATTTCCTGCTCGTACAGCTACATAAATCTTGCTTTATGAAAATATTTTTAAAAATTCATCAACAGCTCAGAATAATATTTAAATTTTTAAATTTCTGCATGAAAGCTAATTCAGCACCTTGAACAATCTTGCTGAAGGATTGGCTGTTTGGAACCGTGTGAATTGAAAAGCAATTCATTCTCGAGCTTTATGCCACTAATTGTGCTCAGCGCAAGCAAAAGTATTAATTTTACCTCATCCCCAAATGAAGATTTTAAAAACAGCTGATGCTGAAAATTTGAAATAAGAACAGCAAGTGCACCCAACGGGTCAGGCAGCATCTGTGGAAACAAACGATTAACATTTAGCTTTCAGGACCTTTAGGAGGGGCATCAACAGTTATAGGGTTATGGGTAAAAGGCAAGAGAATGGGGTCAAAAAGGAAAATAAATCACAGTCTGGAGGCTGGAGGAAATTTAGGTCTCAATAAAAGAAGATTAGTGTCTCCATTATCACTGAAGCCACAAGATAAAATAAGTATCCATCATTCACACTGTCTTATTTCAGCTCATGCCCACAACTCGCTAACTCTTACCCGTACGCCTTTGGAACGTGAGAGGAAACCTACACAGTCAAGGGGTGAATGTACAGTTACATTACAGCCTGGTGGGAATTGAAATGGGCGCTGTAAAGCGGTGGTCCTCAACCACCAGGCCGCGAGGAAACAGTATGATTTGGCGATATGAAACGATTTGAGTCAGCTGCACCTTTCCTCATTCCCTGTCAGGCCCACTGTTGAACTTGAATGCACGCAAGGTCATCAGTCGGTCATTAACCTACAACTACTCGGTGAGTAAAAAAACAAACGTTGCTTGAGGGTTTCTTTGGAAGAGGTGGTAGGGGACATAAAAGGCCTAACGATGATGATAACGCAGGGACAGCTGAGGCCAAGACTGCAAAAAAAAAGGAAGCTTCCTTCAACAGAAAATAAAGCCATAAAATGTGGCTTTATTGCGACTGGTGACTCGCACGCTCCAAGCCCCCTGTGTGTGATATGTGGAGACAAGCTGCCTAATGAGGCAATGAAGCCCTCAAAACTGCTTTGGCACCTTGAGACCAAGCACCCTGCACTTAAAGACAAACCCGTTGAGTTTTTTTGAATGGAGAAAACGTGAGCAAGCAGGACAGAAGCAAGTGCTGAGAACCACCACCTCCACAAATGCTGCTGCTCTGAGAGCGTTGTACTTAGTGGCTAGCCATACTGCTAAGACTAACACGAGGACATCTGCAGATGCTGGAAATTCAAGCAACACACACAAGAATTGCTGGTGAACGCAGCAGGCCAGGCAGCATCTCTAGGAAGAGGTACAGTCAACGTTTCGGGCCGAGACCCTTCGTCAGGACTAACTGAAAGAAGAGATAGAGATTTGAGAGGGGAAGGGGAGGGGGAGATCCGAAATGATAGGAGAAGACAGGAGGGGGAAGTGATGGAGCTAAGAGCTGGACAGATGATTGATAAAACGGATACAAGGCCGGAGAAGGGCGAGGATCATGGGACGGGAAGCCTAGGAAGAAAGAAAGGGGGAGGGGAGCCCAGAGGATGGAGAGCAGGCAAAGAGTTATAGTGAGAGGAACAGAGGGAGAAAAAGAGAGGGAAAAAAAGGGGGAAAAATAATAAATAAATAAGGCCTAACCAGTTCCCCTCTACCGATGTCGACAACAAGGCAATACTGCTGGTTTATGTGCGATATATATTTCAAGGCGATGTGCACAAGGATGTATTGTGTGCACTGCCGCTGCCAACTAACACAACTGGGGCAGAACTATTCCAGTCTTTGAATGACTACATGTCAGACAAACTGGACTGGTCATTCTGTGTTGGAGTATGCACAGACGGGGCTGCAGCTGTGACTGGACGGCTGTCTGGTTTCACTACCCGAGTCAAAGAGGTTGCTTCTGAGTGCCACACTGTGCCATACACAGGGAAATGCTGGCCAGCTGAAAAATGTCACCTGATCTTAACAGCGTATTGAGTGACGTTGTTGAAGTTATCAATCACATTAAAGCAAAAGCCCTTAACTCACGTCTGTTTGAGCAGCTTTGCGAGGAAATGGATGCAGAGCACAAATGCTTTCTCTTACACTAAAGTCAGGTGGCTATCAAGGGGGAGAGCCCTGGCCAGGGTTTTTGAGATAAGAGAGCCGCTACAGAGATTCCGTTCAAGAAGGAAGTCACCACTGGCAGCAGACTTCGGTGACGAGGAGTGGATAGCAAAACTCGCTTATCTGTGTGACATCTTCAACCTGCTCAATGAACTCAATTTGTCACTTCAGGGGAGAATGACAACTGTCTTCAAGTTGGCAGATAAAGTGTCTGCTTTCACAGCCAAACTGGAACTGTGGGGACGGCGAGTGGACAGGGGTATATTTGACATGTTCCCAACATTAGCTGGGATTTTGGGAGAGACTGAGGCTGCACCGTCCTTCTCACAGCTGGTGTGCGATCACCTATCTTCGCTGTTGACAGAATTCGAGTGTCACTTCCCAACCGCAAATGACCCAAGACGTGCAAAGGAATGGGTCCATGACCCATTTGTGAATGTCCCCGGTGAATCATCCATGTCAGCGCGGGAAGAAGATCAACTCCTCGAGCTTGCAAGTGACGGCGGGCTGAAAAGTATGTTTGACATAACATCTCTGCCGGCATTCTGGATCAAAGTCAAGGCTGAATATCCTGAGATAGCCACAAAAGCACTGAAAACGTTGCTTCCATTTCTAACATCATATCTCTGTGAAGCGGGGTTTTCTGCAATGATGCTATTGACTTATAAGTGACTTATAATTGACTTATCAGTATATTTCTGCGAGGAAAATAGGCGCTGTGTGCTTAATATTAAATTCGTTAGATAAACCCTTTAGAAATGAAATTGAGTGTATTAGCCACTTATAAGTGACTTATAGTTGACTTGTCACCTATATTCCAGTCATGATTAACACCCCCCCCCCCCCCCCCCACTCCCATCGGCTGGTCCGCAAGAATGTTGTCAATATTAAACCGGTTCGCAGTGCAAAAAAGGTTGGGGACCCCTGCTGTAAAGCATTATGCTAAGCACTACACAACCATGCCAGCTAATAATATTAAAGCAGGTAATTTTCCATTTCCATTTACTTGGCTTCCAGCAAGTTGATGTCCCAGTCGCCGATCACCTGGTTCACCTCACTACCTCATCAGTGACTGCATCAAAGGCATTGCCCAGGTACTGCGCCACATACTGAGAACTGGATAGGGTGATTGCTTTATTCTTGTCACATGTACCAAGACACTGCAAAGCTTTGTGTTCCTCTGTATACCTTAGATCAGAACCCTTGCCAAATGGTATTTGACCGTGGCACTAAAAAGGCTGGGAGCCCCCCCCCCCATCCCCCACAGTAGATCATTCCCCACATCGAGAGAGCACAAAAGGCAAAACAGTAACAAAATGCAGAATATATTGTTAAGGTTACAGAGAAATCCATAGACCAACAAATAATGTGCAAGGGCCAGGGTGAGGTAGATTGAGAGGTCGCCAGTTCATCTTTAGTGCATTAGAGGTCTTTCAAATTTTATAACAGTAGGATTGAGTGATACGTATTCCCTAAGCTTTTCTATCTTCTGCTTGACGGAAGGGGGAAGAAGAGAGAATGATTGGGGTGGTGGCATCTTATTATGATTAACATAAACACAAAAAGTTCTGCAGATGCTGGAAGTCTTGAGTAACACACATAAAAAGATAGCATTCAGCATGTCAGGCTACGTCTATAGTTGTAAATAACCAGTTGACATTTTGTGCCAAGATCCTTCATCATGTCTGGAAAGAAAGGGGATGGAGGCCTGAATAAGAAGGTGGGGAGCTTATTATGGTAACTCTGTGGACTTCTTTACTGGGGCAGTAGGAAGTGTAGAGACTATGGAGGCAGCTGGTCTTAGACCAGAAGGCATAGGAGAAGAATTCGGCCATCTGGCCCATGGAGTCAAACGTTCCTCATATGATAACCCTTTCGTTCTTGGAATCATTCTTGTGAACCTCCTCTGGACCCTCTCCAATGCCAGCACATCTTTTCTAAGATGAGGGGCCCAAAACTGTTCACAGTACTCAAGGTGAGGCCTCACCAGTGCCTTATAAAACCTCAGCATCACATCCCTGCTCTTGTATTCTTGACCTCTTGAATGACCTCCTGAAATGAATGCTAACATGGTATTTGCCTTCCTCACCACCGATTTGACCTGCAAGTTAACATTCAGGGTGTTCTGTACAAGGACTCCCAAGTCCCTTTGCATCCCAGATTTTTGGTCTGCACATTTATTTCTACTATCAAAGTGCGTGACCATGTATTTTTCATGATAGACTGGACTGTGTTCACATCTCTCTGCAATGTCTTGCAGCCACAAGCAGAGCAGTTGCCATACAAACCATGGTGCACCCAGATAGGATGCTTTCTACGGTGCATTTGTAAAAATTGTTAAGGTGATACTAAAGTACCACTTCTTCCTACAACTTAGGAGCATGAGTGTTAAGGTCAGATCTCAGCAACCATCTGCTCCACAGTGAAAGCCTTCACCCTACAAGACAGCCCTTAGTAAATAGCTGGCAAGATCATGTAAGCCATTTCAAGGAACATCCTGTAATTATCTGCCTTACAATTGTTCTGTCTTTGAATCTATGACTTTGGCTGAATCCCACAGTTTTATCTGCACACTGAGTTACGAGCCCTGTGTCCTGCTGTCTCCTGCAATGCATTCATCTTTCCTTCATAAGTAAATCTGATTTTAATATCTCCATCTGGCTTCCTCAGCTGACACGCATTGTTGCGTTATAGTTCTTGAACAAGAGGGCATGGTGGAGTGAAGATGTTGAATCTTGTTCCCATCGTAATGGACCAACGTGATGGCACAGTGGTTAATGTAGCATTTTACGTGACAGTTCACCTGTCACAACTACAAGGATTGCTGCCACAAGAAAGTGGCATCCATCATTAAAGACCCCCACCATCCAGGCTGTGCTCCCTCATTGTTGCTACCATTGGGAGGGAGGTACAGGAGTCACAGGACCCACGCCACCAAGTTCAGGAACAGCCATGAGGATTCTGAATCAGTGTGAACAACTACACTCACCGGCACACTGAAACGTGAGGTTCCACAAAGTACGGACTCACTTTCACAGACTCTCCAACTCATGTTCTTTGTGTTATTTATTTATTTATTACTGTTACTTTTGTTGTATTTGCACAATTGGTTATTTATCAGTCATAGTTTTTCATTGATTCTATTGTATTTTTGTTCTACCATGAATGCCTGCAAGAAAATAAACTTAAAGTTATAGTTTTGCAACATATATGTACTTTAATAATAAATTTACTTTGAACTTTGCTAACTATAAAAAATAATGAAGTTACATCAAGGGAGAATAACTGAACATACTGACCATAGAATTACACCCTCTGCTGCAGGAGAGAACTCTGGGTTCTGGTTTAAAAATTGGTAAGAGACCCGTGTAAAGTGAGAATGAGTACAATTCAGTTATAACTATTGGAAATTAGACTGCTTTAAAAGGGCGACAATTATACCAGTGCACAAGAAGAGCAGTGTGAGCTGCCTCAATGACTATCGTCCAGTAGCACTCACATCTATGGTGATCAAATACTTTGAGAGGTTGGTCATGACTAGGATCAACACCCGTCTCAGGAAGGACTTGGACCCACTGCAATTTGCCTCTCACCACAATAGTTCTACAGCAGATGCAATCTCAGTGGCTCTCCATGCTGCCTTGGATCAGCTGGACAATGCAAATGCCTAGGTTAGGATGTTCTTTATTGACAATAGCTCAACATTTAACATCATCGTTCCTACAGTCCTGATTTAAAAAGCTACAAAACCTAGGCCACTGTACCTCCCTCTGCAACTGAATCTTTGACTTCCTAACCGGAAGACCGCAGTCTGTGCAGATCAGAAATAACATCTCCACCTTGCTGACTGACAATCAACACTGGCGCTCCACAGGAATGTGCGCTTAGCCCATTGTTCTACTCTCTCTGCATCCATGACTGTGTGGCTAGGCATAGCTCAAACAGCATCTATAAATTTGCTGATGATCAAACCATTGCTGACAGAATCTCAGATGGAGATGAAAGGGCGTATAGGAGCGAGATATACCAGTTAGTAAGTGGTGTCGCAGCAAGAACCTGGCACTCAACATCAGCAAGACCAAAGAGCTGACTGTGGACTTTGGGAAGAGTAAGACGAGGAAACACAAACCAATCCTCCTAGAGGGATCAGAAGTGGAGAGAGTGGGCAGTTTCATGTTTCTGGGTGTTAGAATCTCTGAGGACCTAACCTGGACACAAAATATTGATGCAGCTATAAATAAGGCAAGACTGTGGCTATATTTCATTAGGAGTTTCAGGAGATTTGGTTTGTCAACTAGAACATTTGAAACTTCTACAAATGTACCATGGAGAACATTCTGACTGGCTGCATCATCGTCTGGTATGACGGTGCTATTGCACAAGATCAAAGTAAATTGCAGAAACTTGTAAACTTAATCAGCTCCATCATGGGTGCTAGCATCCGTAGTATCCAAGACATCCTCAAGGAGCAGTGCCTTAGGAAGGCAGCGTCCATCATTAAGGATCCCCACCACCCAGAACGTGCCCTCTTCACAGTGTTACCGTTGGGAAGGAGGTACAGAAGCCTGAAGGCACACACTCAGTGGATTCAGGAACAGCTTCTTTCCCTCTGCAGTCCGATTTCCAAATGGACATTGAACCCGTGAGCACTACCTCACTACTTTTTTATTTGTTTTTCGCACTGCTTATTTTAACTTAACTATTTAATAGACATGTCTATGCTAGCTATAACTCAGTTTTCTTCCCTCTGTTCATCATGTATTTGTTGTACTGCTAACAAGTTTCAAGACATATGCTGGTGATATTAATTCTGATTCTGTGTATTCTCATTAAGACAGAAGATTCAGGGAGGATGAATAAGAGACGGTTTCTTCAGTATGGGGAGTTGGAAATCAGGGAACACATTCTGGATAAGAATGTGACTCTTGGAATGGCGAGGAGAAACTCTTAGTTTTCACAGTGCCCTGTGATTCACATGGCATTTTGAGCCAACAGGATCAAGTACAGCTTCTGCCACACTGTTATCAGACTCTAGAACAGACCTCTTATATAATAAGATTGACTCTTGGCCTCACAATCTACCCTGTTATGATTCTGCACTTTATTGTTTACCTGCACTGTGCTTTTTCAGTGATTCTTGCACTTCATTCTGCATCGTTAGTGTTTTGCGTTAATCGATTTGAATGCATTGTGTAATGATTTCATCTGTACAAACAGTGCACAAGACAGGGTTTTCACTCTATCTTAGTACATGTGACAATAATAAATCAATATCAATACCTTCTGCCCTTACCATCTCCCTCACTTAATTCCATGCTCCCACCTTCCTCTCCTATCAGATTCCACCTCCAACTAGCACCTCTTGGCCTCTGTCATTATTCCCACTGTCCCCTCCTCTATCTTTCTATCAGCCCTTCTCCTCACCTGGATCCACCCGTCACCTCCAAGCCTCTGTCCCCATCCCTTCCCCTACCTTCTCATACTTGCCATCTCCCCACTACTCACTCAATCCAGATGAAAAATCTTAACCTCACACATCAACTGTGCATGGAGAGTGTCTGACCAGCTGAGTTCCTCTGGCGGTTTATATCTTGCTTCAGATTTCCAGTATCTGCAGCCTCTTGTGTCTCCAGCAAAGTAACTCTGTACACCCTCGCTGTCTTGGATATTTGCCATCTGCATTCATAATGCAGAGAACAGTGTTTCTTGCCTCCTTGGGAATCATGAGAAGGACCGAAGGAAGAAAAGTACTTGATTTTATATGGCATTTTATATCATGTCTGGACTTCCCAAAGCTACTGCTGGCCAGTAAATGAGTTTTATAAGTGTGTTCTCAGTTGCACTATGGAGAGGAGATGATTTTCACATGCATTTTTGTAAGTGGTGGGTGTTATTTTGCCATAATGGGCAGTTTTGCCAATAAGTAAATAATTATACCATGTTTCTCATCATATCTGCCCCTGTGTATATATAACCTTCGTGGTTACAAAGTGGACACTTTTCTTGTTTAAAGTTGCTAAGCAATGTTTGAAAACAAATTCATGTTTGACTATTTTCCATTTACCAATACAAGCTAAATTGTATCAAATTTCAGGTATTGAATATTAATTTCAGTTTACATTGTAATCAGATTTAGATTACAAGAGGCCACTTTCTGTTTTGCAGAGCCATCATCAACCATTTTAACCCCAAGATAGAGTCGTATGCGGCAGTCAATCACATCTCACAGCTCTCCGAAGATCAGGTATGTAGCTTTCAGACATGAGGAATTCTGCAGATGCTGGAAATTCAAGCAACACACATCAAAGTTGCTGCTGAACGCAGCAGGCCAGGCAGCATCTCTAGGAAGAGGTACAGTCGACGTTTCGGGCCGAGACCCTTTGTCAGGACTAACTGAAGGAAGAGATAGTAAGAGATTTGAAAGTGGGAGGGGGAGGGGGAGGGGGAGATCCAAAATGATAGGAGAAGACAGGAGGGGGAGGGATGGAGCCAAGAGCTGGACAGGTGATTGGCAAAAGGGATACGAGAGGATCATGGGACAGGAGGCCCAGGGAGAAAGAAAAGGGAGGGGGGAAAACCCAGAAGATGGACAAGGGGTATAGTGAGAGGGACAGAGGGAGAAAAAGGAGAGAGAGAAAAAGAATGTGTGTATATAAATAAATAACGGATGGGGTACGAGGGGGAGTTGGGGCATTAGCGGAAGTTAGAGAAGTCAATGTTCATGCCATCAGGTTGGAGGCTACCCAGACGGAATATAAGGTGTTGTTCCTCCAACCTGAATGTGGCTTCATCTTTACTGTAGAGGAGGCCGTGGATAGACATATCAGAATGGGACATGGAATTAAAATGTGTGGCCACTGGGAGATCCTGCTTTCTCTGTCGGACAGAACGTAGGTGTTCAGCGAAATGATCTCCCAGTCTCTGTCGGGTCTCGCCAATATATAGAAGGCCACATCGGGAGCACCGGATGCAGTATATCACCCCAGCAGACGGGATCCCACCACTAAGCACATCTTTCCCTCCCCCCCACCGCCTCTCTGCTTTCCACAGGGATCGCTCCCTACGTGACTCCCTTGTCCATTCGTCCCCCCCATCCCTCCCCACTGATCTCCCTCCTGGCACTTATCCTTGTAAGCGGAACAAGTGCTACACATGCCCTTACACTTCCTCCCTTACCACCATTTAGGGCCCCAGACAGTCCTTCCAGGTGAGGCGACACTTCAGCTGTGAGTCTGCTGGGGTGATATACTGCATCCGGTGCTCCCGATGTGGCCTTCTATATATTGGGGAGACCCGACGCAGACTGGGAGATCGTTTCGCTGAACACCTACGTTCTGTCCGACAGAGAAAGCAGGATCTCCCAGTGGCCACACATTTTAATTTCACGGCCCATTCTCATTCTGATATGTCTATCCACGGCCTCCTCTACTGTAAAGATGAAGCCACACTCGGGTTGGAGGAACAGCACCTTATATTCTGTCTGGGTAGCCTCCAACCTGATGGCATGAACATTGACTTCTCAAACTTACGCTAATGCCCCAGCTCCTCCTCGTACCCCATCCATTATTTATTTATATACACACATTCTTTCTCTCTCCTTTTTCTCCCTCTGTCCCTCTCACTATACCCCTTGCCCATCCTCTGGGTTTTTCCCCCCTCCCCCTTTTCTTTCTCCCTAGGCCTCCTGTCCCATGATCCTCTCATATCCCTTTTGCCAATCACCTGTCCAGCTCTTGGCTCCATCCCTCCCCCTCCTGTCTTCTCCGATCATTTTGGATCTCCCCCTCCCCTCCCACTTTCAAATCTCTTACTAGCTTTTCTTTCAGTTAGTCCTGACGAAGAGTCTCGGCCCGAAACGTCGACTGCACCTCTTCCTAGAGTTGCTGCCTGGCCTGCTGCGTTCAGCAACAACTTTGATGTGTGTTGCAGGTATGTAGCTCTTATGCTTTCTAAGTATACTTGTGCATCAGTTTACTTCCACCCCATTGAGAGCTGCTGCAGTTTAGTTCTGTCACTCATTGACTGGCCCACCAGTGAACCCAGGTCTAACTGCAGATGAATGATGTCTGAGAACAATCCCGTCCTCGTCTGCAATCCACACACCCGCACTTTGCCGCACAGCTCAGGGTGCAGTGATTGGCAATGGCAGCCAAGAGGCAGAAAGCTGCCAGTGCTGGGAATCCAAATTTAAAAAACCAGAATGCTGGGAACACCTTGTAGTTCAGGCAGGATCTATGGAGAGAGGAACATAGTTTCTGTCAAGATTCTGGGTGTCAATATCTCTGAAGATCTAAGCTGCACCCCACATATCAGTGCAGTTACAAAGATGCACAACAGTGGCTATATTTCATTAGGAATTTGAGGATATTTGGCATGTCAGCAAAGACTCGTGCAGATTTCTACAGATGTGGGTGAAGGCAATTCTGACTGGTCGCATCACCGTCTGGTATGGAGGCTCCAATGCCACCCTCAGGTGCTTTTAACTCTTTCCTCACCCTAAACCAATGCCGCTTGGTTTTGGAGAGGCATCTGCAAGTGTCAAGTCTTATCGCAACAGCCCAAACATGTTAGGGGTTGTAAAGACAGATTAAAGATTAGCTTTATTTGGCACAAGCACATCAAAACATAAAGTGAAATGCACTGTTTGCATCAACAACCAGCACAGTCCAGTTCGGGCACACTTCCAGTGCCAGCGTATCATGCCTTTTGAATATTGAGAAGCCTAAATCGCGTGGATGTGGAGAGGATGTTTCCAAGAGGAGATGAGTCCAGGTCCGGAGAGCACAGCCTCAGAATAGAGGGATCTCCATTTAAACCAGATGAGAAGGAATTCCTTTAGCCAGAGGTTGGTGAATCTGTGGAATTCATTGCAGTGAAGGCCAAGTCATTGAATATATTTAAAGGAGTTGGCATCTTCTTTGCCAGTCAGGGCGTCAAAGGTTACGGGGAGAAGGGTAACGGGTCAGCTACGATGGATTGGTGGAGCTGAGTGGCCCAATTCTGCTCCCATGTCTTGGGTTTTATGGTCTGATGGCCCTTTGCTGCCCTAAAAACCAGCGACATAACAGGGTTTTTATGATCATGATGATGGTCCGATGGCCCAGGGTTCACTAACCCTAACCTGTACATCTTCGAAATGTGGGAGGAAACCGGAGCACCTGGAGGAAGCACACACTCATTGAAACCTTGGTTAAGGGGAAAAAAAGAGGCTGCATAGCAGGTATAAGCGGGTAGGAACAAATGAGGTACTTCAGGAGTATAAGAAATGCAGTAGAACTCTTAAGAATGAAATCAGGAGTGATAAAAGAAGGCATGAGGTTGCTCTTGCACACAGGATGAAGGAGAATCTAAAGGTCTCTGACAGATATGTTAAGAGCAACAGGATTGCAAGGGACAAAATTGGTCCTCTGGAAGATCAGAATGGTAATCTGTGCGGAGTCAAAAGAGATGGGGGAGATCTTAAATGGATTTTTTGCAGTTGTATTTATTCAGGAGCTGGACATTGTCTATAGAAGTGAGACAAAGTAGCAACAAGGTCATGGACCCTATACAGATTACAGAGAAGGAAGTGTTTCCTGTCTTGAGGCAAATCAGGGTGGAGAAATCCCCAGGGTTTTCCCTTGGACCCTGTGGAAGTCTGGTACAGAAATTGCAGGGACTCTAGTGGAGGTATTTAAATTGTCTTTAGTGACGGGGTGCTGGAGGACTGGGGGGTAGCTAATGTTGTTCCGCTGTTTAAGAAAGGGTCTAAGAATAAACTAGGAAATTATAGGCCATTGAGCCTTACATCAGTAGTGGGAAAGTTATTGGTAGGTATTCTAAGAGATCAGATATATTAGTATTTGGATAGTCAGGGACTGATTAGAGATGAGTGCATGGATTTGTGCATGGTAGGTCATACCTAATCAAGCTTACAGAAGTTTTCAAGTATGTTACCAGGAAAGTTGAGAAAGGCAAGGCAGTGGATGTTGACTACATGGACTTCAGCAAGGCATTTGACAAGGTCCCGCATGGGAGGTTGATCAAGAAGGTTCAGTCGCTTGGCATTCGAGATGAGGTGTTAAATTGGATTAGACGTTGGATTTGCGGGAGAAGCCAGAGAATAGTAATAGATAGTTGCCTCTCTGATCTGGGAATACGGGTCCGTAATTCATTGAAAGTGGCACCACAGGTTTGATAGCATCGCATCGTCGTTAGCAAAGTTTCTGGCACGTTGGCTTTCATAGATCAAAGTGTTGAGTACAGGAGTTGGAAAGTTATGCTGAAGTTGTATAACATGTTGGCGAGGCCTAATTTGGAGTATTGTGTGCAGTTTTGGTCACCTACCTACAGGAAAGATGTAAAGATTGGAAGGATACGGAGAAAATTTACAAGAATGTTGCCAGAACTGAAGTACCTGACATAAGGAAAGATTGAATAGGTTAGAACTTTATTCCCTCAAGCATAGAAAATTGAGGAGAGATTTGGTGGAGGAATACAAAGTATGAGGGGTATAGATTAGGTTACAGGTGAAGGGTTAAATATTTATGGGGCTTATGAGGGGAGATTTCTCCACTCAGAGAGAAGTGAAAATGTGGAACGAGCTGCTAGAGCAAGTGGTAGATGTGATTTCAATGAGGAGGGTATGGAGGGCTAAGGTCCAGGTGCAGGTCAATGGGACTAGGTAGTTTAAATGGGTTGGCATTGACTGGATGGGCCTAAGGGCCTTTTCTCTGTGCTGTAGTTTTCTGTGACTGTGGTCGTGGGGAGAATGTACAATTCCTTACAGACAGCAGTGGAAATTGAACCCGGATCACTCGTGCTGTAAAGCATCACACTAACTCCTGTGCTACCATGCCACCCTAAGACAGCAGCTTTGACAGCCAGTGAGCCAGGTAGGAGAGTTTTGACGGGCTGCGTGCTGAGATGGCCAGCCCAGCTGCATGGACTGCGATTTCGGGACAACGGATGATATGTCTATTGTTTTTCTGCTGGGGATAATGAAATGAAAGGCTCAAACTGAAACATTTCTTCCTCTTGACACACTGTGTTTCTGTGTGCTTGGAACAGAAGAGGTGGAGGCGGTGATTTCTATTCTTCCTGTGTAAGGGAAACCTGCCAGCATTTCACCGAAGGTTTAGAGCCATGCATAATGGCTTTTTAAAAGCTTATCTTTTTGGAGTCATGGTTAGAGTTTTGCTACATGTTCTGGTCCAGGAGATCATGTGAGCGGTTTCTGTTTTTATCACAATTCACTGCTGATGGAAAGGTTAAATGGGGGCAAGTGCTTTGTTTTTGCTGCGACTGAATTGGCGGCCTCTGGTTTCTTTGTGCTCCTCTCATGTCATTCAGCAAGCAATACTGGGTCCAAATAGAGATTGTGCCAGAAACAAGCTACTCGGCCCAGCCAGTCCGTACTGGATTTTATACTTACTGGCATCTCCACCTGTTTTTCATCACTTAAACCTAGCAGATAAAGATTAGCTTTATTAGCCATGTGTACATCGAAACCTGCAAGCATCATTTGTGACAGCGACCAACACAGTCCTTATGTGTGCTGGGGGCAGCCTGCGTGTGTTGCCATGCTCCCAATGCCAACGTAGCATGCCCGCAACTTCAACCTACATGTCTTTTTGGAACGTGGGAAGAAACTGGAGCACCTGGTGGAAATCCACGTGCTCACAGGGAGAATGGATGTGCTCCTGACAAACAGCAGAAAGAAGTAAACCCTGATCTTCTGAATGCTGGCACCGTGAAGCATTACACTAACCACTCCACTACCATGCCGTCTGATACCTCTCCCTCAGATGTGTGTCCAGCTGCCTCTTACATGCATCTGCACTGTTTGCTTTAATCATTTGGTGTGGGAGTGTGTTCTGTACTGCTGCCACTCTGGGTGAAGGCATTACTTTGTTGGATATGTTAGTGACAATCCAACGCTACTCTTCCCAAGTAACAATTATTAAACCCTTCCATTATTTCAAAGATCTTGGTTTGGTCATCACTCCGTGCCCATCCTTTCCTGATGTATTATCCCCGTTAGTCTTCCCTTCATCCGCTATATTGGTCCCCTTGTCCTCCTCAGTAATGTCTCAGATCTGGTATCACCCACAAAATTAGATATTGTGTTGTTGATTCCAAAGAATAAATCAGCATGCCCTGTAGATAATACTTATCCTTTACTGTTTCATGTATCTTGTCTCCAGTGTTTCAAGGCTGCCAGCAGCTATATATATTATAGCCTTCATAACACGTCCTGGATCTTAGAACAATGGTGGGGGGGGGGGTGGTCTCATTGAAACCTATTTAATTTTGAAAGGCCTGGATTGAGTGAATATGCAGAGGATGTTTCCCATAGTGGGTTGGTCTAGGACCAGAGGTCATGGCCTCAGAATAGGAGGACATCCTTTTGGAACAGAGAAGAGGAATTTCTTTAGCCAGAGAGTGGAGAATCTGTGAAATTCATTTCCACAGACAGCTGTTGAGACAATGTAACTGGGTATACATAAAGCAGAGTTTGATAGGATCTTAATTATTAAAGGCTTCAAAGGTTAACAGGAGAAGGCAGGATAATGGAGTTGAGAGGGATAATAAATCAGCCATGATGGAATGGAAGAGCAGACACAGCCAATTGGCCTAATTCTCCTCCTATGTCTTATGGTCTTACATTCTGAATTCAGAAGCATTTTTACAGTCCCCTGCACTGATAGCACTGATTTCCGCCTTCCATTCCAGAGCTTGGGGGTGGTCCCCAGCTCTTCATCAAAAGGCTGCTGTGGATGGAGAATCATTTTACTCCCCGGACAGGGCAATACTCACTCAGTACTGCAGAGAACAACTTGCCTTCGTTCTCTGCTCAAACGTTTGCAGCTTGTATGCCTTTTTCATTGACCCAGCCTGAGTTTGAATGAGGAAGATGTACTGCCTGAAACAGCTTTCCACCTGAGCCAGGATAAATTAAACAGGAGACACAAGAGACTGCAATCCTGGAATCTGGAGCAATATGAAGATGCTGAAGGAACTCAGCAGGTCAGACAGCATCTGTGGAGGTAAATGGACATTCGGCATTTTGGATCAAGGCCCGTCACCTAAACTGAAAGATAGAGTGGAAGTAGCTGCTATAAAAAGGTGGTGGAAGGGGTGGAGCAAGAGCTGGCAGGTGATTGATGGATCCAGGTGAGGAGGGATGATGGGTAGATGGAGGAGTGGAGAGTGGGAATAGTGACAGAGGCTGGGAGGTGATCGGTGGATCCAGGTGACGAGGGATGATGGGCAGATGGAGGAGTGGAGAGTGGGAATAGTGACAGAGGCTGGGAGGTGATGGGTGGATCCAGGTGAGGAGGGATGATGGGTAGCTGGAGGAGTGGAGAGTGGGAATAGTGACAGAGGCTGGGAGGTGATGGGTGGATCCAGGTGAGGAGGGATGATGGACAGATGGAGGAGTGGAGAGTGGGAATAGTGACAGAGGCTGGGAGGTGATGGGTGGATCCAGGTGAGGAGGGATGATGGACAGATGAAGGAGTGGAGAGTGGGAATAGTGACAGAGGCCGGGAGGTGATGGGTGGATCCAGGTGAGGAGGGATGATGGACAGATGGAGGAGTGGAGAGTGGGAATAGTGACAGAGGCCGGGAGGTGATGGGTGGATCCAGGTGAGGAGGGATGATGGGCAGATGGAGGAGTGGAGAGTGGGAATAGTGACAGAGGCTGGGAGGTGATGGGTGGATCCAGGTGAGGAGGGATGATGGGTAGCTGGAGGAGTGGAGAGTGGGAATAGTGACAGAGGCTGGGAGGTGATGGGTGGATCCAGGTGAGGAGGGATGATGGACAGATGGAGGAGTGGAGAGTGGGAATAGTGACAGAGGCTGGGAGGTGATGGGTGGATCCAGGTGAGGAGGGATGATGGACAGATGAAGGAGTGGAGAGTGGGAATAGTGACAGAGGCCGGGAGGTGATGGGTGGATCCAGGTGAGGAGGGATGATGGACAGATGGAGGAGTGGAGAGTGGGAATAGTGACAGAGGCCGGGAGGTGATGGGTGGATCCAGGTGAGGAGGGATGATGGACAGATGGAGGAGTGGAGAGTGGGAATAGTGACAGAGGCCGGGAGGTGATGGGTGGATCCAGGTGATGGGGGATGATGGACAGATGGAGGAGTGGAGAGTGGGAATAGTGACAGAGGCCGGGAGGTGATGGGTGGATCCAGGTGATGGAGGGATGATGGACAGATGGAGGAGTGGAGAGTGGGAATAGTGACAGAGGCCGGGAGGTGATGGGTGGATCCAGGTGAGGAGGGATGATGGACAGATGGAGGAGTGGAGAGTGGGAATAGTGACAGAGGCTGGGAGGTGATGGGTGGATCCAGGTGAGGAGGGATGATGGACAGATGGAGGAGTGGAGAGTGGGAATAGTGACAGAGGCCGGGAGGTGATGGGTGGATCCAGGTGATGGGGGATGATGGACAGATGGAGGAGTGGAGAGTGGGAATAGTGACAGAGGCCGGGAGGTGATGGGTGGATCCAGGTGAGGAGGGATGATGGACAGATGGAGGAGTGGAGAGTGGGAATAGTGACAGAGGCCGGGAGGTGATGGGTGGATCCAGGTGAGGAGGGATGATGGACAGATGGAGGAGTGGAGAGTGGGAATAGTGACAGAGGCTGGGAGGTGATGGGTGGATCCAGGTGAGGAGGGATGATGGACAAATGGAGGAGTGGAGAGTGGGAATAGTGACAGAGGCTGGGAGGTGATGGGTGGATCCAGGTGAGGAGGGATGATGGGTAGATGGAGGAGTGGAGAGTGGGAACAGTGACAGAGGATGGGAGGTGATGGGTGGATCCAGGTGAGGAGGAATGATGGACAGATGGAGGAGTGGAGAGTGGGAATAGTGACAGAGGCTGGGAGGTGATGGGTGGATCCAGGTGAGGAGGGATGATGGGCAGATGGAGGAGGGGAGAGTGGGAATAGTGACAGAGGCTGGGAGGTGATGGGTGGATCCAGGTGAGGAGGGATGATGGGCAGATGGAGGAGTGGAGAGTGGGAATAGTGACAGGCTGGGAGGTGATGGGTGGATCCAGGTGAGGAGGGATGATGGGCAGATTCAGGAGGGGAAGAGTGGGAATAGTGACAGAGGCTGGGAGATGGCAGGTACAGATTACAAAGGGTTACTGATGGTGGAATCTGATAGTAGAGGAAAGTGAAGCATGGATTCAAGTGAGGGAGGTGGTGAAGGCAGATGGAAACAATGGTGAGGAAGGAGGGAACCCAGTGGGAAGTGTGTGTGGGTGATGGGCACATGGAGAAGGTTGCTGGGGGCTGGGTGAGTGTAGGAGGAGCTAGGTAGATCAGGAGGCCAGAGTAAAGGGACAACAGAGGAACAGATTGGAAGTGTTTTGTAATTCATTATACAGTATATTGTACAGGGTAAAACAATGCAGAATAAGATGCAACAATTACAGAGGACGTACAGTGCAGGTAGATAATAAGGTACAAGATCACAGTGAAGTAAATCTAAGGGTCAAGGGTCCATCTTATTGTACTAGAGAACTGTTCAATAGTCTTAGAGCAGTGGTATAGAAGCTGTCTTTGAGCCTGATGGTACGTGATTTCAGTCTTTCTGTATCTTGTTTCATAGCACTATTACAACTTCCGCACATAATATCTGGCTACAGCAAATTCTTCCGACACCACCTAGATAAGGGATATGAGTAATGTCGGCTTTCATACTTGTTAAGTATATTGAATCACAAAGTGACAACTTTTAAGAATGCCTTTTGTACAGTAAACTTCCATTAAAAGTTTTGTGGAAACTTTTTGAGCAGCCTAGTACAACAGTTGGTAGAGCTCTGACCTCAGGTGCTGTTGTGTGAAGTTTGCACGTTCTCCCTGCGAATGCGTAGCTTTTCTCCTACTGCTCCAGTTTCCTTACCCCTAATCCTAAACCTGACCATCCTGGAGATGTGCAGGTTGGTGGATTAATTGGCCACTGTAAGCTATCCAATTTGAGTAAGGAACTTACTGGGTATCCGGAGACATTAAAAATTAGATTCTTCCTCTTCTTGGGCCTTTAGCTCCTGACAGAGCATAGGTCATTGATGACCTCCCGTCTCCCCTGTCCTGTCGATGGTATGGTTAGAGTTCTTCAATGTTTCTGTAATCCATTGTATCCACTGTACGGGGATTGGTCTTTAAAGCTTCACCAGAGTGGTTGCCTGTCCTTACCCATTTCCACCTGAATTAGGGAAGGATTAATGCAAATCCGTGCTCGATGGTTATTGCCGACTCACTGAGTGAAGGATCTGTTCTGTGCTGTACTTCTGTGACTCTAAAATTTAACTTGAGGTCATATCTGGAAACATCAGGGAGGTGACAGAAACATTGTTGAAGGATTAGGTTTTGAGGGCTGACGTAAAAGTGGAGAGGAAGATGACAGCATTTGGTGAGTGCTTTCCAGAGATTAGAACCTAGTAGCTGAATTTTGATTGTACAGAGCGTTTGCTGTCCCTGTGCCTGTGTTCAATGGAGCTCAGAAGGATGAGAGAGGTATCTCACTGAAACCTACTGAATACAGGAAGTTCTGGATAGGCCTGCAGAGATTGGACGTGACAACCCACCCCCACTCCCCCGGTCAGCGAGTTGTCAGTGGGTTCCAGAGTTGGAGTTCTGTGAGGAGAGGTGAAATGAGTTAGGATGAACCCCCTGAGTTTGCAAATTGGTGAAACTGGAGTTCGAGGCTTAGTGTTCCAGGTCCCGCCATCAACGGTTCTGGACTTTGAGACCCGGTGTCTGCTGATCAGCAAGTCTTGGAATTGATGCTGAGCATGAATCAAAAGACCAGAAGTGGAGGGCTGATTACCGCAGTCTGTGGATCTTAGTGAGTTCTTTGGGGAGGTTGAAGCCACCCAGGGAAAGGCCGGAGGCGGTTCAGTTATCTTCAGAGCTGCCCAAGCAGTCCGAGCTGGAGGAGGGTTGTGGATTGGGAAACTTTAACATGCAGGTGATCCAGAAACCGGAGCTGATGTATGAACAGGACCCATCATGTGATGGGACGTCAACGGATGAGTTGAGTGAGTGGCAGAACTGGGTAAACGTCACTGTCAAATGGGTGATGTTACTGGTTGTTATGTCATTAAGGACCTTAACCACCCAGGAGGGCACGCCGCTCCCCCACCACCCAGGAGGGCACGCTGCCTTCTCCTTTTCGTATTGCTTTCATCAGAGGGAAGCGACAGGAGCCTGAAGACGCACATTCAACATTTTAAAAACAGCTTTCTCCCTGCCCCCGGCATCAGATTTCTGAATGGGCAATGTACCCATGAGCACTACCACACTATTTTTGGCTGTCTTATCTCGCACTACTTTTATATATGTTGTTACGTACCCCGTAACTGGGTTGCCAAACCAGCAGAAATGGATCACTCAGTTGGAGTCTGGATTACTAGAACTAAGAAAGTTTTATTAAAGAAACAAGCAACACAGTAATTGAAAGAATAATAAATGCAACAGTTCAGCAATGATAAACACACATGTACACAGAATTAAGATAACAGGATCAATCAAGCTCTATCGTTGTCTGGGGGTAAATGACCAATTTCAAAGTGATGCAAAGTTCAGTCCAATTTAGTTCAGTTCGCAGTAATCGTTGCCGTGGCGATGGACAATGTGGGGGGAAGGAGAGAGAGAACAAGAACGAATGAATATTCAACACAGCTTCCACACAGACCTTCGCAGTCAGCTTTCGGGTGAGCCCTTTGTGATGTCATCTGAGGTCACCGACCGTGACCCCTCCATTTCCAGATACGACCGTTTCTCTGCGCTGAACCTGACACCCAGGCAAGGGTGGACACACACCAGGTTCCCACCGATCGTGCCTTTCCACCCTGTGCATTTATGGCCTGGTACTTCCCACCGACTCGTGAGAGGCGCACCGCTTCCAGGGTCTCGTTACCTCGAGTGTCGTGTGTGTCCTGCCTTAGCGAACCTGTCCCTTTTTATCCCCCTGCTGGGGTATCGTCTGTCCATCACTTCAAACAGTTCAGGGTTCAAAGGGGGAGCCGCTCTAGACAGCTCTCTCTCCCGTCCCTTCAATACACATCTTCAAATGCTGCTCCGTTGTCTTCCTTATCTCTCTCTCTCCCGAACAGGTGGCAGACCAACTGCTGATCACACAGGACAGCTAACATCTATGTGTGTTCTTGTCACAATATTTTGTTGTAATTTATAATGTATTTAATGTATTGCACTGTACTGCTGCCACGAAACACCAAACGTTATGACAAACGGTATGCCAGTGACAATAACCCTGATTCTGATGTTGCTTTGACTGTTTTCCCCAGAATAAGAAGGCTGAGGGGGTGACATTATAATGAACATGGATAACGTGGATGGTTACAGTCATTTTCCTGAGGGAATCTAAAATTAGAGGGCATAGGGTTAAGGTGAGGGGGAAAGATTTAGATTCAGATTTATTTATCACAGGTACAGTGAAATGCATTGTTGTCTTAACAACTGACGCAGCCTAAGGATGTGCTGGGAGCAGTAGAGCAGCACAAGCGAAGACAACAACAGCAGCAAAACAATCCCTTTCCCACCCTGCATAATTCTTGACTCACAGACGGTATCTTATATATGGAGTAAGCTGCCAATAGAGGTGGTGGAGGTGACTTTAATTACAAAGTTTGCAAGATGTTTGGACACAGATGGGAAACATTTACAGGGATAAGGGCCAAACACCAGTAAATGGGGTCAGTTTGGAAAGCCATCTTGATCAGCATGTGTGAATTGGGACAAAGGGCCAGTTCTGTGCTGTACAACTGAGTCTATGTGGTTGAGTCCATCTGGCGATCAGTATAAAATAAGGCTTCATTGGACAGTTAGAAGGTAGGTTGGACACAAGAAAGATGCAATATTTCCTCTGCACTGTCACAGATGTTTGGTTCACTTTAATTCTTTAATTTAATTAGCTGGCTTTCCATTTGGTTTCCCAATTATTCTGTTGGCACTGCTCTGAGTGCTGTTGTGTGACAACAGGAGAGGATTACCATGTTATCAGAGCAATGAAAAGATGCCTGCAGTCATTTGCAGTGAATGTCAGTACCCTGCAAAGTATTTGCTAACACCATTTGTTTGTGCACTTTGACTAGAATTCTTCAGGTTTCCTGCAGTGGGATGTGGAATTAGAGATTGTTATCGCAAATAAGGTGGTAGAAGGCCATTTGTTTCACTGTCTCATTGCTTGTTCTTTCACAGAGCAACGAAAAACTGGAATAAGAGAATGGGTTTGTTTAGGACCCTGCATCCAAGTCAATGAGGAAATGAAATGATTTCTGCAGCAGTCAATAATTCTGATTTCCTCTTGAGTGAGGGCATTGAGGCAATCCAGATCTGAGCAGTTGATCACAGATTTAGTAATGAAGATCCCTACCTTGCAAATGAAGTGGTATACAACTCTAGTTTACACTCCCCCCCCCCCCCCCACCCCATGCAGCAAACCTTTCCTTAAAGATGTTTGTTCCCCTCCAGTTCAGGTGCAAACTATCCCTTCTGATCTAAAAATTTGAAGCCCTACCTTCTGCGCCATCTCCTTACCCATATGTTAAGCTGCATGATCTCACTATTTCTGGCCTCATTAGCAAAATGGCATGGGTAGTAATCCTGAGATTACAACCAAGGAGGTTCCACAACAAACTGTTGTCCATTGTCACTGACTAAGTGAAGAGACTTTTCAACGCATTAACAGTATGCAAGGCTGAAATGGGGGCTATTAGAATGCTTCTGGTCTCTTCGTAGCTCAATTCACTGCTACCAAGAAATTTGTGCCCATGAATGGTCTGGCAAACTCCACATGAATCCTCCACCAGGGCAATGCAGGCCATTTCCAGGAATGGAGAGACACTGCTCTTGGAATGTACTGGACGTATTGGCATCCCACGCAGTGCATGGCAAGCTGCTCGATCTGCGATCTATCACATGCCTCCAGACAAAGCTATGAGCCAATACTTTTGTTTTGACCTTGCCTAGATCACCAGCATGTTGTTCCTCCAACACTTTGGCTCTCAGCTTGGATGGTACAACAACTCTCAGTCCCCACACAACGCAACCTCCTTCAAAGGCAAGTTCATTCCAGTATTGGTAAAAGTGGGGGGACCGGAATTTCTGCTGCACATTCCAGCCTCTTTGGGTGGCTATGCAGACCTGAGACAGTGTGGGGTATTTTCTGGTTTCCCTTTGGATCATCTTGCCGTAATAGGGGAGACTTTCAATTTGCATTAGAGAGAATAAATCAAGAGGAGTATCCTCTGTCAGTTTTTCAGTTATAACCTTTTCCAAAGGTAACTGGGATAATCCATCACCATTTCCATGATCAGCTGTCATCTTGAATTTGATCTTGTAATTTCGTCATCAAAGAAACGGCCCATCTCTGCATTTGTGCTGCTGCCGCTGTGAGTGGAAGCCCTTCTGTGGATTGAAAGTGGACACCAGTGGTTGATGATCAATAATGAGGTTGAACTCTGTCCCATTCTCAAGTATAGGTTGAAACATTTTACACCCCAACCAGACTCAAGGCCTCTTTGAAAATCTGTGCATAATTTTTCTCTGGAGCTGTAAAGGAACGTGATGCAAAGGCCATGAGGTGTTCACTTCCATCACTCACAACATGTGACATGACTGCACCTGTATCATAAGGCAGGGTGTCACAGGCCAGTGTCATTGGGCGATGTGGATCATAATGTGTGAATACAGTGTCTGAAGTCACCATTTCCGTTGCCTTTTTAAAAGCCACCTCACACTACTCTTTCCATTGCTATTTCTTCCCAATCTGAAGTATTGAGTTGAAGGGGTGGAACATAGTAGCCAAGTTTGGCAGGAAACTGTTATAATAATTGACAAATCCTAAAAAGGACTGCAACTGTGACAAATCCTTTGGCTTTGGGGCATCCACCACTGCTTGAATTTTCTCAACACACTTGTGTAATTCTTCTGCGTTAATGGTGTGATCTGAGTAAATGATGCTTGTTTTAAAGAACTCACACTTGTCACATTGTACTCTGAGCCTATAATCTTCTAATCTTTTTAATACTGTCTTGGGATTTTGGAGATGTTCCTTGTCTTCCTTACTGGTAACAATAATATCATTAAGGTAACACTGAGTGTCTGGGTAGCCTTGCAGTACCTGGTCCATAACTTTCTGCCAGAGTGCAGGTGTCGATGCTACTCCAAATATAAACCTATTATAGCGATAAACCCCTTTGTGACTGTTTATAGTGAGAAACACTTTGGACTCTTCTTCCATCTCCATCTGTAGGTAAGCCTCAGCTAAGTCTATTTTGCTGAAGTGCTCCCCTCCAGAGATGTTTACAAAGATGTCCTCTATTTTGGTCGGAGGTTATTGATCTTCTTTCAGTAGTGTGCTGATGGTGACCTTAAAATCACCGCAGATCCTGACAGACCCATGCTTTTTGGCTACTGGGACCACTGGAGTTGCCCATGGGTGCCACTCAACCTTGGAAAGAATTCCTTCAGCCTCCATGCAGTCTAACTCATTGGCTGCTTTATCACAGATGGTGTAAGGAACTGGATGGGCTTTGTAAAACTTGGGTGTGGCACATTCATTTAACACTATATTGATATGTTTGAGATTTCCAGTGCCATCCTTGAACACTACTGTGGTACCTGCCAATACCTTTCTTAATTCGCTTTCAATTGACTCTGTTGCGGGGGGATGTGGCATGCAAAAGATGGAAGGATCTCCAATCAAATTGTAGTTGTTTCAGGCAACTATAATCTCTAATCAAGTTGCAGTTGTCTCAGGCCTAAACCCCAAACCCCTACTGTTTTTGCCACACGTAAGCCCAATGTGGATTTTTGGTTGTTGTATTTCACTGTTACAAATATCATTCCCACAGGAATTTTTTTTTCTCCAGTACTTAGTTGGATATCTGCAGGCTTCAGTTCAGTATCTTTGAAATGCCATTCGATCTCATTTTATGGAATGACTGAAATTGTTGAGCCAATGTCTAATTCACTCTTAATTAATTTGCTGTTCACTTTTGGTGTAAGCCATATTGCTTGTCTCCTGTTAGTTTTCACATTGTAAATCTCAAGGCCATTCAGTCCTGTGTCACTCTCATCAATATCAGATTTTTCATCAACAGCAAGAAGATTGGTGCTCTTTTCAAGCTGCAACTTGACTTTTTATCTTTTTCTCTTCTCTGTGCAGTTCATCTGTTTTTGTCTGCCTGATAGGCTCTTCGTATGTGTCCTACTTTATTGTATTTTTGGCAAGTTTCTCCTTTAAACCTGCATTGGTCTGTTGTATGTGAGCAGCTGCCACAACAGAAACACAGTTTGTTCGACCAGGCAGGTTTCTGTTTAGATGTTGCAATTTTGTTCACGCTCACTTTCATTTCTGACTACAACTCAGTTGTGTCTCTGGCTGCTGTTTCCATTGATACAGCTGCGTATTTCAACTGCTCTTCTAAATGTCAGTTGTGTTCCAGTTAGGAGCAATTTTTGATGCTTTCTTGTAAGATTCCACAAACTACATGATCTCTCAGTATATTATTAACCCCATCATTAGACTGGGAGTGCTCAGGCAATTTCTTCAGTTCAACCACATAAACTGAAATCGACTTCCCTTCCTTTTGATTTTGCTTATGTTCTGCAATCAACAATGATTTTGGTAGTGAATGTTCCTGCATTATGTTCATGATATCAGCAAAGCTCATTTTGGCTGGTTTGGTCGGAGCAGTCAAACTTCTAAGCAAACTGGGTTTCCATCAGCTGCACTCAGGAGCACTGGCACTAGCTTTTCATTGGCCATTTCATTTGCTTCAAAATACTGTGCAATTTGTTCAATATACACCAATCAATTATCTGTTGTTCAATGGAACACATCTATTTTTCTAACTTAGCCAGCCATTTCTGCTTATTTTTAAATTTGTGATTATTATCACCCTGTATTCGCTCTTTATGAACCCACGAATTTTGTCTTTTTTTTTCAACTCTCATGTCTTTCTCCCCTTCCAAAGAAATTACATGCTACACTTTTTTTTATCTTGAATGTCATCCTAGCCTTGCAAAGAAAAATCATGCTGCCATTCAACAGGTAGGTAGTCATCTCATGTTCATTTTAAAATTTACTCATCACCGCTGGTGTGTTTTGTAACTCCAGTAATTAATCAAAAGAAAAACACGGGAGCCCAGGAGAACGTGTACTCTTAGTTTGATGTGGTGGAATAATGACATATGCCATTCATGTACCTCTTACATATAATCCATAATGAATTGTTAATACAAAGAATACTTAATCAAACAATATTTTTATAATGTTACTGAAATATTGTATACACTACAATAACCACTTCTGATTATTTCTTTAATTATTTAGGGGAAGTTATTCCTGGGAAATCGATTTTTAGTTGTCCATTCATAATTGCCCTTGAGAAGAGTGTGGGGTGCTGGTGCATTGAAGAATTGTAGTGTCTAGTGATATTGGGGAGAAGGTTTCAGGAGTTAGAACCAGCGACTGTAAAGGAAAAGATGTATTTTTCAGCGATAGTGAGACGCATAATTCAGCAGGAAACCTGCAAAGAATGGATTCCCTCGTGATTGCTTCTTGGTTGGAGAGATTGTGGGCTTGGAAGATGCTGTCAAGAAATGTAGTCTGGATAAATAATTGCAGTACCTTTTTCTTAATATTGCAGTAGCTGTGGGCATTAAATGTTAAAGGTTGGGGCTTGGTGGTAGACAAGGAATGTGCTTTGACCCTTTGGGTCTTTGTCGGTGTTGTTGGAGCTGCATTAATCCAGGCAAGACCATTTCCTCATTCTCCTCACCTGTGCCTTGTAGTATTGAGATGTCAAGAAGCAAATCACTTACCCCAAGACTTCTGACATTTTTGTCCAGGTGTCTGTAAGCCAGATCAAGCTGAAGTTGATTTGGTGATGGCAATGCCATGGAGTTCAAGGATAGTCACTTGTTCTCTCTCTGGTGGAAGATGGTCACGAGGAAAGGAGATTATTTCTTCAGATGTGACTTCGTTGAATTCTTTAATGGTGCTGGCTAACACCAGTTGGATCATCTATTTTATGAAAGTGGCTTCAATACAAAGAATACCTTGTGTGTCTTTCTCTTCTGCCCTCTGTGCATTTGTTTATAGGCTCTTTGTGTTGGCTGTATCTTCCCCTCCCCACAGCAGCTTCAGTGACATATTATAGTAGATCAACATATGTGCCCAGGCCTGATTGTATTTTCAATTCTTAGCCAGAATTCTCTCATTTGTGATTTGTTTCAAACTTCATCTTTCTAAGACTGTGTAGCCATGGCAACGTATCTCTCCAGCAATGGCTTGACCCCCCCCTCCCCCCCCGTCTTGCTTGTGACATCAGCACAATACTTTAAAAGCAAACAGGCTGACTTCAGTGTGTTAAGTAGATGGATACTGCAGCTGGATGAGAAGCCTTTACAGTTAATTAGTTTTTGATTTATTGGAAACTGGGAAAGTGCAGAGGTCCAAGATACAAGGAAACATCACTGTGAAAGTGAGATAGATGGCAAGCATGTTCGTGATATTAATGGACTGGTGATATAAAGATCTAGACAAATGATAGGAAGAGCAAGTTCTGATCCCACCATGACAGCTTGAGAATTAATTAACTAATTTAAAATAAAATAAATCTAATGTTGGTAAAACCATAAGCTCTGTGTAGCAGCTCTGTGTACCACTTGGCCCATCAAGTCTGCTCTGGCATTCAATCATGGCTGATACATTTTCCCTCTCAACCCCATTTTCCTGCTTTCTCCCTGAAACCTCTGGCGCCTTGACTAATCAATAATCTATCAACCTCTGTTTTAAATACACCCGATGACTTGACCGCCACAGTTGTCTGCGGCAATGAATTCTACAGATACACCACCCTCTAGCTAAAGATAATCCTCCTTTCCTCTGTTCTAAAGGGACACTGTTGTATTCTGAAGCTGTGGTGTCTGGTCCTAGATTCCCACACTATTAGAAACATCCTCTCCACATCCACTGTATCTAGGCCTTTCAATATTCAATTGTTGCTGTGAGATCACCCTCATTCTTCTCAGCTCCAGTGAGTATGTGTTCAGAGCCATTGTGTCTTGTGTGGCAACCAAATAACTGTTCTGGATGATGGTTGAAACTTCTGCCTCACAGCTTAACTGCCCTGTCTGTGTGGAGTTTGCACATTTTCTCTGCACCTGTGAAATGTTGCACTGGAACTCTTGTTTTCCTCCTGCATCTCGAGGACACACTGAATTGGTTTAGCTAAATTAGCCCCAAGTGCAATTGGGCAGAAGGATAGGTGGTGTTGATGGGAATACAAGAGGCTGTAAGCTCACTGGGAAATAAGTTGGGGAATGAGATTGCTCTTTGGGCTGGTATAGACTTGATGGGATGAATGGCATCCTATCATATCTCAGAAGATAATTAATGGTAACCTGAAGGGCATTTTATTCAACCATAGGAATAGATCCATAGATCCCTGAGGTCTCGACCTGAAACGTCGACTCTGCTTCTTCCTGTGGATGCTGTTTGGCCTGCTGCATTCCACCAGCATTTTGTGTGTGCTGCTTGATATGTGAGCTGCCGGCAGAGGTGGTGGATTTGGGTTTGATTACAACATTTAAGAGAAGTTTGGACAAGAATGTGGATGGGAGAAGTGTAGAGCACTATGGTCTAGGTGCGGGACTAGTCAGAGTAACAGTTTGATGTGGACTAGGCCACAGGGCCTGTTTCTGTACTGTAATCCTCTTTGACTCTAAATATAAAAGCAAGAAAGTGCTGGGAGGACTCAGCAGATCAGGCAGCATCTGTACAAGGAGATGCAATGTTAATATTTCAGGTTGAAGATGATTGTAAACAAAACACTGACGCCCTTTCATGGATGATAAACAAAAGAGATTCTGCTGATGCTGAAGATGCAGAGGAACACACACAAAATGCTGGAGGAACTCAGCAGGTCAGGCAGCATTGATGGAGCATCTATGTTTATTCCCCTCCGAAGATGCTGCCTGCTCCACTGAACCCCTCTAGCATTTTGTGTGTACGCTCCTCAGTAAAGACATTTTTGTCATCTTTACTTAAAGAGTGGTCTTTACACAACTCCAGAGTGTGATATATCCCAGAAAGGACAGTTAGGGACAAAAACATATCCTGGGCCTTGGAATCATGCTTTGAACTAACAACAACAAAAACAGGTTTCAGTGAAGTCTAAATTTGGCTTTTGAAAACTGTAGTTTGCACAGTAACTGTTTAACTACCACAGAGAAGTGGCCCAATGTGCTTCATGGGTGTTTTATCAAAGAATGACTTGGTTGGGATAGATATTCAGTCCCTGAGAATTAGGTGGGAATTTAAGAAATGGTTGAGTAACTTCGGAAGACTGAATGATCTTCTACTGTCTCCTGATTGGTACCTGTCAGTGTATCCCACTAGGGAAAACCGAGAGATAAATTGGCCTTTAATGTACCCTGTTGGGAATTTTAATAAATATAATATAAATTTGGCTAATTAATGGATTATATTCATGCATTCCGATGATGCCTTGCAAACTGCATCTCAAATCTATCTTTCTTTTAAAGCTATGATTACATTTGAATTTTAAAAAAAGAACTTAACAAATCCCTTCACAGTTTTCTTCTAGACATCAGCAGTAATGATTAGAATCAGAGTCTAAAATCTCCCTCGGTGCAGAGAAGTGATAAATAGAACATAGAACAGTGCAGAACAGTACAGGCCCTTCGGCCCACAATGTTGTGCCAACCCTCTAACCTACTCCAAGGTGAATGTGCTGGATCTGGCAGGAGTGTGCATTTAGTGTTCCTATATCGAAGGACATGAAATAGAAAGGGAACTACATATATGTAGTCTATTCTATCATTATGTTGGTAGATGCAAAAATGACGGATTAAATGGCCAGTGCTATAAATTTGTAGGCTTCAATAAAAAGATAAAACTTGGCCTCTACTTCAACGCTCTCCACACTATCTTTAAATCCATTGATATCCTCAATATGTGACATGGGCATGATATCCTGGTGGTTAAGTTACAAGAGTATTGACAAATTATCCAGTCATGTTTTCTCATTTCACCAAGGCAGCTGAGGAATATTTCAGATTTATTTAATTACGTGAATCCAAATAATTTAATAAATCTGAAATTGATATTCTCGGCTTAGTGACAGTAATAGAAATTGCCATAAAAAATGGGACTGGCTCACTGTCGTTCTTCAAAGAAGGAAACCTACTCTCCAAAGCACTGGAGTTTCTGCAGGTGCTGGAAATCCAGAGTAACACACACACAAAATGCTGGAGGAACTCAACAGGTCAGGCAGCATGGAAAGGGGATAAACAGTCAATGTTTCGGGTCTCCGGCCCTGGTGACACCAGCCCTTTACCCCTTCCACCAAACCCCCCGCAGTTTTTTACTTCATCCAAATTCTCTCGCCATCCACCTAGTCCCTCACTGGGTCTCACCTATCACCTGCCAGGTTGTACTCTTCCCCTCCCTTACCTTCTTATTTTGGCTTCTGCCCCCTTCCATTCCAACCTTGGTGGTCGACTGTTCATAGATGCTGCCTGACTTGCTGAATCCTCCAGCAGTTTGTGTGTGTTACACTGGTGACTGTGTGCTTTCATTGCATGTGGATCTCCACTCTAATTACTTCTGAACCGAGGACACAGACTGAGGGTCAATCACACTGGTGGATCTGAAGTTGTGGTATGGCCTGGTGGGTAAAAACAACAGATGTCTATCCTTAAAAGATATTAGTGACCAAATAGGACTTTAAGGCAATCCTGCCATGTCATCCTTACCAACACTAGATTTTATTTTATCTAAATGTATTTAATTAAATGAATGAAGTTCAACATCTACCTGGGGGGGGGGATTTGAACTTCTCTAAAGATAAAGGGTCTGGTAATCTAATCACTCTGCTGATGTACCCACATTATGGATTCATAATGGTAGAGCACTACAGCACAGAAACAGGCCCCTGCCGTCCTTGTACCTATCCAAACTTCTCTTCAGTGTTGCAACTGAATCAGCATCAGAACCAGGTTTAATATCACTGACTTGCGTTGTGGAATTATTTTGTTATAGGGCAGATTTCATGGCATGTGTTAGTAAATCCACCACTTCCACTGACAGCTCATTCCACTCTCACACCACACTCTGAGGGAAGAAGCTCCCCCTCGGGTTCCTCGTGAGTATTTCAACTTCCAACCTTAACCTATGACCTATAGTTCTCGTCACACCCTACCGAAGTGGAAAAAGCTTACACTATCTATACTCAAATCTCCCCTCATTCTCCTACAGCCCAGGGAATAAAGTCTGAAGCTGTCGTCTTTCCCTGTAGTTGAGGTCCTCGAGCCCGGCAGCAATCTTGTAAACTTTCTCTGTACTCTTTCAATTTTATTGATATCTTTCTTGTAGTTAGATGACCAGAATTGCACATAATACACCAAATTGATGAGGGAAGTTGGTGGGAATGTAGGCAGAATATGATGGGATTAGGACAAATGTGTGATTGATAAATACACTGTAGAGTCAGTGGGCTGAGGGTGAGGATCCTATGATGGAACTGTCTTAAGTCTACAACCTCCTGCAGCCTCTTGTGATCTGAAGCTCTCCACCATACTCCTGTCTTTTGCGACATACCAAATCTCCCCAAACTCATAAAGAAGTACAGCTCCTGACATGCTTTCTTTGTGATTGCATCAATATGTTGGGTCCAAGATTGATCCTCTGCAATATTCATGCCCAGGATCTTGAATCCAACCAGAGTCTTCCTCCTTCCAATCTCTGATTTCCCCTGAGCCTCCAACCTTCTGATATCTCTGCATCTCAGTTCAGGCTTCTTATATGTACCCCATCTCCCTCATCCCATTGAAGGCATTGACATTGAATTTTTACCCAGAGTGACAATCTGACCATAAAACTTCTTTGACAAGATGGAATAAAGGGCGATTCTCCTGTCTTCTGTTGACATTTGACGCGCTTAATAATGAAGAACCTATCGACCTCTGCTTTAAATATACCCATTGACACGTCGCACAGGTACATTGAAAAACTTGCTTACATTGCAGGCAAGTAGGTACCGACAAATGCACAGAATGTATATTATACGAGAAAGAGGTGGCCTGTAGTATTCCATCGCTGAGGTAGAGTTGGTTCTGACCCTAATGCTTGTTAGTACGAGTTACAAAAACATACAGCGCCGAAACAGACTCCTCGGCCCACTGTCAACAGTGTTATCAATCACACATTTGTACTAAACCATTATATTCTGCCTACATTCCACTCAGCTTCACTCAGATTCTTCCGCCTGTCTACACATTAGGTAGTTTCAGGAGCCAATTAATGTGCACGTATTTGGGATGTGGGAGGAGACTGGAGCATCTGCAGGAAACTCTCACATGGTCTTAGGGAGAGCAGGCAAAAGTCGTTCCTAACAATCCCAACAGTCAGGATCAGATCCAGGCCGCTGGAGCTGAGAGGCAGTAACTCTGCTAGCTGTACCATGTGCCGCCTGCACAGCTACACTCTCTATCTGACCTGCGCTTCCTTGCGTGGCAGTTAGTGATAACTCAGTCCAAAGAGAGCTTTATCTCCTTTTAACTTGTACTGACCTCACTGAGTCTATTGGGTGCGGAAACTCTACACTGCAAGTATTCAACGCTGTACCTGTTGATAGGTGGTCTGGAG
The DNA here is from genome assembly GCF_030028105.1 of Mobula birostris. NCBI lineage: Eukaryota > Metazoa > Chordata > Chondrichthyes > Myliobatiformes > Myliobatidae > Mobula > Mobula birostris. Next base: position 11,570,755 of record NC_092390.1, read on the forward strand.
AGAGTTTTAATCTGTATTCTTTTCACAAGTGTTGATTCCACTCACCTTGATAAACACAAATCTTGTTTCTTAAATAAGATTGGTGAGTATGAATGCCTTTGTGGGAGGTTTGTTGGCTCTCTTCCCAGCTCTGTCTGCTAACGGTGCTGAGTGAATTCCATTATATTCCTTTAATATATTTTGTGGAGAGGCTCAAGTACAAGGGAACAGACAATCAAACTTAACTTATTGACATGATTAAACTTAATCTTTGAATATTTAGCTTTCATGATAGCTGTTAGATACAGCTCTGGAGTGAAGGGAGAATGTCTTGTGTGACTGACAGGGTCAAGAATAATTCGATAAATATTCAGTAGATTTTATATGTTCCCTTTGATGTCTTGCATTAAGCAGGCAACAGCACAGGTTTGCTGTGATATAAGTGTTTTTTTTTATTGTGACACACATTTCTGTATTAAAAATACTGTCAAATGAAATGGAGGCTAGAATTTAAATGGGGCCTTTCAAGACATCCCAAGTGCAATGCATTCGATGAAGTACTTCAATGAACGTAATATTGTTGGAAATGTGGCATCTAATTTCCATACCTGTCACCAGGCTGTGTAATAATCAGGTAATCTGATTTGTAAGTGTCATTGACTGAAGGCTAGAGATTTCTTGGTTACTATTAAAGAGCTTCATGTCATTGAAACCTTATGTTCAGATTCCATCCCACTTTCCACAGATATGCCATTTGATTCATGGAATCGGAATCAGAATCACTGATTTATGTCGTGATTTTTGCTGTCGTGCAGCAGCAGTGCTTTGCAATACAAAAAAAATGCAAATTACAATAAAGATAGATAAATACTCCAAAAAGAGAGCAAAATATTGAGAATGTTCATAGACCATTCAGAAATCTGATGACAGTTCCTAAAATGTTGAGTGTATATCTTAAAGGCTCCTGTACCTCCGTGCTGACGACGGTAATGAGAAGAGGGCATGTACTAGATGGTAAGGGTCCTTCGTAATGGATGCCACCTGCTTGAGACAGCACCTTTGGAAGATGTCCTCAGTGGTGAGGAGGCTATTACCCTCTGCAGCTTTTTCAAATTCTGTGCATTGCCACCTTCATTCCAGTCTTCTGCATGTTAACCCTTAATATGCTTCGTGTTAGGAACTATGAGAAGAGATTTACCAGGACGGTGCCTGGATTTGAGAGCACATCTTATGAAGATAGGTTGAGCAACCTCGGGCTTTTCTCTTTGGAGCAAAGGAGGATCAGTGTGGCTTGATAGAGGGGTACAAGGTGATAAGAGGCATGGATTGGCACTTCTAGCAAGATGGTGCCAGCGCCCAATGGTGACTTCTTGCTGACATTTTACAAAACTACGGGATATTCTTCTGTAAACAAACGTGTAGACCTCGATCCTATTTATGAGCTGATGTGGGCAAAGTTCCAGACCACAGTGCACAATTCACCACGCAGCCAATCAGCGATGAGATTTCCTCCCCACATCACAATCTAAAATGGTGACCAATCAGCTGATTGATCATTATATAAAGGCCAGGCATTCAGAGGCCACACCACAATTAACAGGGCACTGACGATGTCTCCTTGTATGGTGACTAAGGTAAGTAAATTGCCAAGATTAAAGAACAACTCAACCCAACTGTAACCTACCCAAACTGCACATTTTCTGAATTCTTCTTCTTCTTTTGAATTGCTATTGATTACAGCATGTAACTTTCCCTCTAAGAATTAATTTCTGGGCTGACTGAACGATCTGGCTGTTCTGCAATCTCCTGGGGGATTCAGCATGGAGTTCAGCTTCGGTCATCACTGGTGGTGTATGCGACATCGATTCCTAATGGTGGAACACAGTCCTGTGGCCGGCTCCATTACTCTGCGCCCATTAAAGCAAGATTAAAGTTGACCAGGACGAGAGTGCGAAACGAATGGGTGCTCAGGGTGTTTGACTGGAGTCTTGGGTCCCATCCTACCTTTGGGCTCATGGCTGTGAACCCACTTTAGGCTGCAGTTTAAATGTCCTCCATGCTGAACGCACGTTATTATTTGTGCAATTTGATCAAGGCGCTTCGACGCGGAACTGCGTCTGTGGTGTGATCTGCAGCCATTGACACAGCACTGAACTGAGTGATACAGTGGCTGTAGCTGTGGCCATCAGCTCCTGGACTGGCTTCCACTGACTGTGGACTCACTTTTGGAGACTCTACAGTTTAATGTTCTGAGTGTTATTTGTTCGCTTTTTGCTGTTTGTGTGATTTGTTCTTTTTTCACACGTTGGGTGTTTGATAGGCTTGTGTGTGGTTTTTCTTTAAACAGATTCTGTGGTGTTTCTTGGTTTTGTAGCTGCTGGCAAGATGAATCTCAAGGTTATACACTGTATACATACTTTGATACGAGTGGATAGCCAGAGAGGGCATAATTTCAAAATTTTAAGGTGATTGGAGGAAAATATAGAGGGATTTGCGGAGGCAGTTTTTTTGCACGGAGCGGTGAGTGTAAAACGCACTGCCAGGGTGGTGGTAGAGGCCGATGCATTAGGTAGGCAAATAGCTGATAGACAAATGGCGAGCTATGTTGGAGGGAAAAGTTAGAATGATCTTTGAGTAATTATAAGGTCGGCAGTACATCATGGACCAAAGGGCCTGTACAGTGCTGTAGTGTTCTATGTTCTAAATGGCAGAATAATGAAAAGGGCTTTGATGGGTCTGGGACGGAGGGCTATAAGCTGGGGAGAAAGGGGCTTTACAGATTGTTGCCCAGTAGCCAGCATGGGCCCATTGGGGCCAAGTGGCCTCGTGTCATAGTAAGTGAATCGCTTGTCTTACGTTGGATGAGCCAGGAGTTGTGGAATCCAGAGCAGTTATGGCACTACATGGGTTACTGTACATTTCACAGAATTCCACGTTAAGACTCGCAATTTCCTTTCGGTTTATCAACAACAGGCAGTAATCAGTGAGCAAAAGACATCATCCGAGAATGAGCTTAGCTGATCAAAAGAAGAAGTGAAACGAATTCTTAGAAGTGTACTCGCAGGCTGCTGCTTGCCTGTGTAGTTCTTCCAGTGAAGGTTATAATAAGCATTTGTGTCTGCTTCTTGGTTTAATCTGTTCTCCTCTTATTCCCAGGATGCAGTCAGCAAAACATCTATTAGTCATTTTACCAGCTTTCTCCTGCACACGAGTTCCACTTTGAAATCTTGTTGATTTCACTGTGGTTTAAATTTCCTCCCCATTCTGTCTCCCTGGCACTGTCTGACCCAGCCGTCACTGCTCCTGTGACCCAAGGTCCTGTGTGCTCACAGCGTTGCAGTGGCGTAAGGGAAAAGAGGCCGTGCATCTGCATGGTGCCTTTCGCTACCTCACGATAGCCCAGCACATTTTATAGCAATGAGAGACGGCAGGCAGTCTGTACAGAGCAGGATCACACAAACAGACGCTTGATAACAATCAGATTGGGTGCTTGTAGCTGGATGTACTATCACTGGCTTGTGTTGTGAAATGTATTATTTTGCAGCAGCAGTACAGTACAATAAAAAGCTACAAGGATAACAAATATTATAAAATGCAGAGGTAGTGCAAAAAGAGAGCTAAGATAGTGAGCTATGTTCGTGAACTGTTCAGAAATCTGATGGCAGGAGAAAGAAGCTGTTCCTAAGATGTCCTAGACAATGGGATGACCTGTTAGGGCATCCTTTGAGAGAAAGTTAGTGCAGTCTGATGTGGCCAGAATGAACATTAAATTTCCCTGAATGCTATTGCCATCACTTTGCTTTGGAAATTAAAGAAGAAAAACTCAGTTTATTAAAGAAGAAAGATGCGTAGCAAGACAGGTATAGCTCCTCCTCGTTTAACGAAGGACGCTTTTTATGACAACATTTCTGGTTGATCCGCCACCCTTCAGGAATACTGTAACGTTTTCATTTCTTTTTCCCCGGCTTAAAGCCACATACAGCTGACCATGCTGGAATTCTGGTTTCTCCAGATAAATCAGCACATTCTCCATGGTTTGGCCTTGCGCCTTATGTCACAGCAAAGCATGACTGCATCGGGAACTGGCTCCGCTGAGGAGGGACATCTTCTCCTTCTGATAAACTGACAGTAATCCTTGGGATCAGGACAATGTCATTTTTGAACGCATCAATGTTTATCTTTGCTACGATGAGATTGTCGTGCAGTTCTCCCACCATCATTCGCGTTCCATTGCGAAGCCTTGGTGGATCCAAGTTACTCACTGAAATGATGGGAGATCCCTTCATCTCTTTTACCATTTGTCCTTTCTCTCTGACCCTGGAGTCGTGCGGCCCTGGCCTGATCCGATTCCTGTTCTCTCCTCCTGTGCCTATTGTCATTTTGGAGACATACGTGCCTCTCCTCCTCTGTCTCTTCTTCTTCTTCTCATCTTTCTTGTCCTGACTCTTTGATCCTGGAATCATGCGGCCCTGGCCTCATCCGATTCTTGTTCTCTCCCTCTCCTTGACACTTCCCGACGATGTTTGGTGTAATCTCTTGACCATAATGTCCCCCTTCTCTTTCCACATGGCATAATTAGGTTGACCATATTTTTTTTTTACCTTAATGCTGGATAGAAGATACAAAACAGTAACACCAAAGCCTCCAGGATGCTGATTTCTCTTGATGATGTAGTTGGCGCTCTCCTAAATGGATGTGATATAGTCACCGCTGTCCTTTGACCGCAGCAAAGGGTTTGATGGGTGTTTCGAAGTAATTCATTACAATAAGATTTAATTATCTCTTATTGATGGGTCGCAGTTTGATCAGTCCCAATCCTGCGCATGCTGACGGTGATTAGCAAAATGTGACTGCTCGAAATAGAGCTGAGCTGCCCTTTTGCTGTGGTTTATGTTGCTGTGAGCATCGCGAGGTGCTGCTGAGGCTGGCCGTGCACATGCGTCATGGTGTTGCGTCACGGTTTCCATGAAAGCTGGAATCGGGTGTGGAAAGCAGGGCCTGTTGACGAGTGAGCAATTTTATGCAAATATAACCTTGAATTATGCAAATATAACTCTTGAATTTTGCATGCATTCTGTAAGTTAGCACATTTTAAGTCCATTCAGTCAAAAAAAAATGCCACTGTAATGCACCGTTTGGGTTAATTTTAAGGGCACAAATAGACAAACCGACAAACAGAATGACAATCTTAGTAATGTATAGATGAGTCTTCAGGTTCCTGTACTTCCTAATGATCTTAGCCTGAAATGCCCGCTCTTTATTCATCTCCATAGATGCTGCCTTACCTGTTGGAGTTCTTCCAGCATTTTGTGTGTGTTGCTCTGGCCCTCCAGCACCTGCAAAATCTCTTGTGTTTGTGTCCTTACCACCTCCCTGATGGCAGTAATGAGAGTAGGGCAGTTGGTCATTGTAAGGTGATAATTGGTGGGGAAAATGTTGGTCACGATTTTGAACCACATTCACTCCAGTGGCCTGAGATGAGCTAAAATGCACCATGTTTGATAGAGGTTGGGCCATTTTGATACTCATAATGTTATGCAATGAATCCTAGAGTGACACAGCACAGAAGTAAGCCATTCGGCCCACCTCATCCATGCTTACCATTATGTACCCACCTATACTAACCTTATTTGCTGACACAGTCTGTAGGTGGCAGTTCAAATACTTAAATGTTGTGAGAGTCTCTGTGTGTAAAATTATGAGAGGCACAGACAGGGGGAATACACACAGTCTTTTTCCCATTGTTGGAGAATCATGAACTGGAGGGTGGAGGTTTAAGGTGAGAGGGGTGAGATTTAATAGGCGTCATGTACCCCATGACAGGTTAAAGATCCAGCAGAAATGGAAAACACCTTGGAGTCCAGTATTGCTGTTAACTAATGGAATTTATTAGTAACTATGCAATGCAGTAATATAAACGCAGATATATCAAACAGGTTAGCAATGATTTTATATATATATATATATATATATGGATGGAAATATATGAAAACCAAGCTTCTTCCAGTCTAGGTGTAAATAGATAGTCTCACGAAGATGAGTAGAGTTCAGTTCAGTTCGTGGTATTGAGTTGAGTAGTGATGGAGAGAGAGAGGGAGAGGTTTGAGTCTTCAGGTGAGCTGATGCCGTCGATCTTCCTGTTGTCCTCCGAAATCCTTGAAATCCTTCAGAAGTCACTGACTGTGACCATAACAAAGGGGACCATTCTTCTGTGGTGGAATTATCAACCCAGGCAAAGGTTGGACACACGAATAACTCCCCACCGGTCACACCCTTTTCACACCGCGAGAGCCACTGATCGATCCTCCAAAACACACTTTTTCTGTGGGAACAACAAAGCTCATTAAGTGTCCAAAACCATGTGTCTGTAGGTCTAACAGTTGACCTTCTGTTTATCTCACCGTGCTGAACACCAACTGTCCATCAAGCAGCTCCTCCCTTCTCTCTCTGTAAGAACTTGGAAGCTGCCAGTGTCCTTGCAAAAGTGTAAACATGCTGCCGAAAAACCATAACACCATCTCAAAGCAGTCTTCACCTCTCTCTCTCTTTCTTTCTCTCCCTTTTAACAAGGTGTCAGGTGTTGAACAGCTCTCTTTCTCTCTCTCTTTCCAAAAGCACAGCTCATAGGGGTAATTCAGGACCCCGTCACAGTAGGGAACTTGAGGGGCAAATTTTTCACCCAGGAGGTGGTCAGTATATGAAACGAGTTGCCAGCGGAAATGGTTGAGACAGACACATCAACAGCGTTTAAACAATACTTGGACAGGTACATGGCCTGGAAAGGTTTAGAGGGAGGTGAATGGAACTAGTTTAGATGGGAATCTGGGTCAGCATGGACCAGTTGGGCCAAAGGGCCTGTTTCTTTGCTGTATGACTCTGCCTGTATCATCTCCTCAGATTTCAGCTACGTTCTGTGTGAGCAAAATCTTCCTTTCGTCCACTTACAGCATTATAGGTGTAAGCTACTCAGTTCACTAATGCTGAAAAAGTGCCTCAGTTATATCCCCTGTGCCCTTCTTCCATCACTCATGTTCTTCCCCCAAAAACATGCAAACTTTCCCACCTCTGATATTTATCCAATTTCCTTTTTGAAGGTTCTTGTTGAATCTGTTTCCATTGACCTTTAGATTCGGACCGCTAGCTTGCTTGAATATTTTTAATAAATTTCCACATTTCTCCTTTGGTCCTTTGGCCTGTCGTTTTACATCTGTGCGCTCTGGCTTTCACCCTTCCTGCTAATGGAAGCTTTTTCTTTTTACACGCACCACCAAGTGATTTTAATCATCTCCATTGAACCTTTAACATCCTTTGCTCTGAGAAAACTACTCAGCACCTCCTGACTTTGCATATCTGAAGTACATTCTCCATGAGGTATTTCTTTACATTAATCTTACTCTCATAACATTCATCAGCTATATGGTCTCAGTATCTCTTGCACAATTGCCTTCTATCATAGTGTTGCATCCTTTCCTCTGTTGTTTCATTGATAATTCTGCTTTTGACATCCATAGCGCTGGAAGGAGTGGTTAGGTTGGATCAACACAGACCAGATGATGTCAATCCACATTGTAAACTTTCCATGGTTACCAATGATCCCAAACTATTAATCTTCTCATTCTGTTATCCACTTTGCCCTCTGAGGAGAGATTCCGTAACTTGAACTTAATTTTTCATAGAGTTTACAAGAACGAAGAGTGATCTCATTTAGATGTAGTGACTTCCAAGAGAATTGTCAAGATGGATGCCTCTCTTTGGGAACACTAGAGGGGTTGGGCACATTCTGAAGACTTAAGATTGGCTGTTCAAGAGACTGATGAATGATGAATTTATTGATAAAGGTGTGATTTGAAATGTTCTCCATCAGTGTGGTGAAGATTCAGTTATCGAGCATGTTCAGAGTTGAGATTGATGGACTTTTAGCTGAATTGAGGGCTGTGGGGATTGGAAAGGAGGGTAATCTTGAAGAATAGGACCAGATATGGACTCAGCAAATAGCTGAGCAGGTAGGGAGTGCTGTGGATATGATTGTGGTCCCTATTTTTCTTGTTCTGACTCCTTCATAATACACATTTTTTGAGCTTCATTTTACTCCACCCAGCACCAAGGTCCGCCTCCTTCAACCACTCCCATGTGTTCTTGCTCCAAGATGCTGCTTAAGACTCTCCCTTGACCAAGCTCTTGCAAATCAGCCCTAATTTTCTGGAAAGGCTTGCTGTCAGATGGTGTTAGTAAACACTCCTGCACAGTGCTTAGAGGAGTTCTGAGATGTTGAGGGTGATATGGAATTGCAAGTTGCCTTGGTTTCTGAAAATGGGATGAGCACATGATATATAAAAAAACATATTTAGTCTGTAAAGATACATCAGGGCAGCCATCCCATTCAGGTTTCAGTCTCCACTGGAGGCATGGGTTCAAATCTCAGTCTCGACAGTTGGGCTTTTGGGGTGGTGTAGCGGTTAGTGTAACGCTATTACAGTGTCAGTGACCTGGGTTCAGTTCTGCCACTATCTAAGGAGTTTATAAATTCTCACTTTGACCGCACGGGTTTCCTCAGGGTGCTCCAGTCTTCTCCCAGTCCAAGATATACAAACTATTAGACACATGGGTGTAATTGGGTGCTGCGGGTTCGTTGGACTGGTAGGGCCTGTGATTGTGTTGTAATTAAAAAGATCAGAAGGTAAAATGGCTTTCATGGATCAATTTTATTTGCCAAATATATTTACATGTGTTAATAATTTGCTTTGGTCATTAAGTCAACAGTCTGGTCTCAACCTGTCCCCTCTGAGAATTGCTATTGTTATCTTGCTACAGTGTCTTGCCATTGTCTTTTAAGTTGAAAGAGAGCAGTTGGCACAGCATGCTGCCTGGATAATATACTCCGAACTTGCTGGCTTCACATTCAGCGTGGTCTAATCAGTGTGAAGTGGTTGCTGCATCGATTGCTCCCTGTTCTCCTTTCCTGTTGAGTCCTGCACTGGCTGCATGCAGCTTTATTAATGAACACTTGCCTTCTTCCAGCACTTCAGTGAGCGTTATCAAATTAAATTTAAGCCACTCTCAGAATTGCTTAGAGGAGATCAAGAAAAACTCAGTTAAAGAGATAAGTTTCTAAATGTCATCTTAAAGGAGGAAAATTTTAGGGACGAATTTCTGAAATAAGGGGCCTTGGCAGCAATATATCAGAAGAGGATCGTTTAGACTGAAAGAATGCCACAGCGCAGAAACAAGCCCCTCAACTAATCTAGCCCGTACCAAACTATTATTCTGCCTACAACAGGAAAAGCATATCCCTTACTCACTCTTCCTTCAGTAAAAGCATATCCCTTACTCACTCTTCCTTCAGTAAAAGTGAACATCGACTTCTCTAACTTCCGCTAGGCCCCACCTCCCCCTCGTACCCCATCTGTTACTTATTTTTATGCACACATTCTTTCTCTCACTCTCCTTTTTCTCCCCCTGTCCCTCTGAATATACCTCTTGCCCATCTTCTGGGTCCCCCCCCACCCCTTGTCTTTCTTCCCGGACCTCCTGTCCCATGATCCTCTCGTATCCCTTTTGCCTATCACCTGTCCAGCTCTTGGCTCCATCCCTCCCCCTCCTGTCTTCTCCTATCATTTTGGATCTCCCCCTCCCCCTCCAACTTTCATATCCCTTACTCACTCTTCCTTCAGTTAGTCCTGACGAAGGGTCTCGGCCTGAAACGTGGACTGCACCTCTTCCTAGAGATGCTGCCTGGCCTGCTGCATTCACCAGCAACTTTGATGTGTGTTGCTTTTATTCTGCCTAGGCCTGTTGGCCCACACCTGGACCACAACTCTCCATACTCCTCTCCAAGCATGTACCTATCCAAACTTCCTTAAATATTTCAATCCAACCCAAATCCACCAGTTCACTGGCAGCTCATACCACATATGCACCACCCTTTGAATGATAAATACCCCCTCAGGTTTCTCTTAAATATTTCACCCTTAAACTATGACCTCTAGTTTTAATCTCACCCAATCTCAATCAGTGGAAAAAGCCTGAATCTATTCACCTTGTGTGTACCCCTCATAATTTTGTATACATCATTAAATCTCCCCTCATTTTTTTACGCTCCAGGGAATAAAGTTCTAACCTACTCAACGTTTCTCTATAACTCAGATCCTCAAGTCGTGGCAACGTCCTTATAAACTTCCTCTACACTCTTTCAATCTTATTCAAAGTACATTTATTTATTATCAAAATGTATAAATTATACAACCTTGATTTGTCTGACAAGGCAGCCACAACGAAAGAAACCCAAAAGAATCTGATTTTAAAAAGAACCCAAATGCACAGAGAGAGAGAGAAAAAAAATCAAATCATGCAAAAAATAAAAGCAAGCAACAGCATTCAGAACCAAATTTAGTCCATAGGCCTGGAGCCCAGAGCAGCTGGATTAGGCCCATAGCCTCATCACACAGCAGGGTCAGTCGCCACAAAGCTTGTAGACACAGAGTGCGTAGCAGCCAGAGCAGTCTGACAGCCTCAGCACCGCGGAGAGACGAGTAAACATTGCGGAAAAGTGACTGGAATCGGCCTGATCTTCGCCTCCGGTCCCGACACCCTGCCTTAACCGTCTATATGGGTGGGTGTTTAAATTGACCAAATTGGGGGGTTCCCCCCCTTCCAGCAGCGATACACTCTGAGCCTGTACCCCACTGCCAAGCCCAGTGCCATTATCAGTCTTTCCAAATCGGCTCGGCACTTGGATCAATCCAACCTGGCTCCCAGTTTAGGTGGACAGGCCCTGAAGCTCCCCTCTGATTTGCTTGCTCCAACTCCATCTCTGACTCTGTCTCCATCTGGGACAGGACTCTCTTTTTAAATATTGGGGAGTTGTTTGACCAAATATCTGATGAAGGTCTGCAGGCATAGTAAGGTGAAAACTGATGGTTAGATCAGGATAACCTCTAAAGGAGAGAGAGCAGAACATAGGAGGCCAACCAGGTATGTCTTGAAAAATACAGTCTTAGCTACCACCTCTCAGCCTCCTTATTCAAAACATCACTCTCCACAACATTAGCCATCTCCAAAGGGATCCTACCACCAAACATATCTTTGCCTTCCCTCCCCCCGCTTTCCACAGGAATACCTCCCTCTGTGATTTCCTTGCCCATTTATTCCTCCACACTAATCTCCCTCCCAGCACTTATTCCTGCAAACAGCAAAAGTGCTACACTTAGCCATTCACCTCCTCCCTTACCTGCATTCAGGGCCCCAGCCAGTCCTTCCAGGTGAAGCAACATTTCACCTGTGGATCTGCTGGGGTTGTCTATTGTATCTGTCGCTGTTGATGCAGCCTCCTCTACATTGGTGAGTCCTATCCTAAATTGGGGGACCATATCGTCAGGCAGCTCTGCTCCACCTGCCAAGAGCAGATCTTCCTGGTGGCCAAACATGCTTATTCTGATTCTCATTCCCTTTCCAACATGTTTGTCCATGCCATCCTCTTGTGCCACAATGAGACCACCGTCATAGTGGAGGAGCAACACCTTACATTCCGTCTGAGTAGCCTCCAACCTGATGGCATGAATATCGATTTCTCCTTCCGGTTGGAAAAAAAATTCCCACCCCCTCCCCCTTCTTCTATTCCCCACTCTGACCTCTTACCTCTTCTCATCTGCCTGTCACCTTCCCCGATATCCCTCCTCCTTCCCCTTCTCCTTTGGTCCACTCTCCTCTCCCATGAGATTCCTTCATCTCCAGCCCTTTACCTTTCTCATCCATCTGGCTTCTCCTGCCACCTCTTAGCCATCCTCGTTCCCCTCCCCCCAGTTTTTTATTCCAGCATCTTCCCCCTTCCTTTCCAGTCCTGTTGAAGGGCCTCAACCCCGAACTTTGACTGTTTATTTATTTCCAGGGATGCTGCCTGGCCTGATTTCCCGCAGCATTTTGTATGTGTTGCTTTGGGTTTCCAGCATCTACAGAATCTCTCATGCTTATGTATTGGAAAAAGTCATGTTCAGGGGTAAAGAAGTTGTATGTGAGCTGCTGATAAGCTGAGGCAGCATGCAGGTCTGCAGTGACAACTCATCAAAGCCAAAGTCCAAATAAAATTTATTATCAAAGTACGATGTACCTTGAGATTTCATTCTCTTGCACACATTTAGAGGGAAGGAAAAGAAATGCAATATACTTTGTAATTTATGAAGAACTATACCTAACCAAAGACGTGACAAATTGTGTAAATAAAAAAAATAATGAGAACATGAGTTGTAAAGGGTCCTTGAAAGTGGGTCTGCAGGTCGTAGAACCAGCTCAGAGTTGTGGGTGCAGTTATCTACACAGGTTCAGGAGCCTGATGGCTGTAGGATAATAACTGTGCTGAATATTGTGGTGTGGGACCTAAGGCTCCTGCAGGAGCACACTGTTTGAATGAGAAAGCTTCTCTTTGTGATGCAGCCTGCACCTTCAACAGGAACTGAAGATTGCACCTTACTCTGAAAACGGCTGTCCATGTCCCCTAACCACCCACCTTCCCCCTTACCTGCCAGCTTGTACTTGAACTTTTCATTTCCCACCATAGATGTTGCTTAACCTGCTGAGTTCTTCACCCGGCACAGCTGGCTCGTAACTGCCCTCCAAAGAAGTCAAATAAGCCACAAAGCTCAGGAATGAGCATTGCTTTGAATGAATTAAAGATTGCTTTCAATAAATTAAAGAAGATTAAAAACCAAATGTAAGTTGACTCCTTGCTGTTAATTCTTCAATGGAAATTCAATCCCTGAGACTTGAATTTGGCACACTTCCAGGCAGTAAGTCGCAAATAAAAGAGATCACTTTGAAGTTCTGCCATTTACTCTCTTGAGGTATCTTGGCTGAGGAATGAGCCAATTCCACCCATTAAAGTTAATGATCTTCACCCAGATCCATTTATAAGAAAATAAATCGGCAGGATTATCACAGAAGCAATTAGGATTATACATCCAGCATTTAAAGTAAAGTGACTGATACTCTTTAAAGCACTGTGGCTGAGAGGGACTCAGCACAAATATTGCCGTCTCTGAGCACTGCGGGTTTAACATGTGTCATCCATTGAGCAGCACCTAGATTACTTTAAGTTTTTTACTCTCTTTTCTGAAGCTTGAGTGGAGCGCAGGCAGATGATCGCAGCTCAGCACTAATGGTGAGTGACTTGTTAACTATGTGACCTCTTAAAAGGCAACCTACAAGAAAGCCTCAAACACAAGGAATTCTGCAGATGCTGGAAATTCAAGCAACACACATCAAAGTTGCTGGTGAACGCAGCAGGCCAGGCAGCATCTCTAGGAAGAGGTACAGTCGACGCTTTGGGCTGAGACCCTTCGTCAGGACTAACTGAAAGAAGAGCTAGTAAGAGATTTGAAAGGGGGAGGGGGAGATCCGAAATGATCGGAGAAGACAGGAGGGGGAGGGATGGAGCCAAGAGCTGGACAGGTGATTGGCAAAGGGGATATGAGAGGATCATGGGACAGGAGGTCCGGGAAGAAGGAAAAGGGGGGGGGGGGAGAACCCAGAGGATGAGCAAGGGGTATATAGTCAGAGGGACACTAATTCCGCTAATGCCCCACCTCCTCCTCGTGCCCCATCCGTTATTTATTTATTTATATACACACATTCTTTTTTTTCTCTCCTTTTTCTCCCTCTGTCCCTCTGACTATACCCCTTGCCCATCCTCTGGGCTTCCCCCCCTCCCTCTTGTCTTTCTCCCTGGGCCTCCTGTCCCATGATCCTCTCATATCCCTTTTGCCAATCACCTTCCCTCCCCCTCCTGTCTTCTCCCATCATTTTGGATCTCCCCCTCCCCCTCCCACTTTCAAATCCCTTACTAGCTCTTCCTTTAGTTAGTCCTGACGAAGAGTCTCGGCCTGAAACGTCGACTGTACCTCTTCCTAGAGATGCTGCCTGGCCTGCTGCGTTCACCAGCAACTCTGATGTGTGTTGCTACCATGACAATGAAGGGGTTTATTGATTTATTTGCACAAGATATGGTCCATCACCGGCAAGTCAGCCATTCTTTGCCCAACCTTTGTTCACCTGTGAACTTAGAATTAAAATCAGCTTTGTTATCACTCACATACTGTATGTTATGAAGTTTGTTTTGTAGCAGCAGTACAGTGCAATACATAAGATTAATATAAAAATATTAAAAAATTAAACAAGTTATGCAAAAAGGGAGTAAAATAGGAACAGCCATTTTCCCCTCCCCCACCGGGTTTCTGAATGGTCCCTGAACACCAGATCACTATTTTGCGCTCTCTCTGTGCTATTGAGGACCCCCACCACACGGGACATGTTTTCCACTCGGAGGAGGTACGGGACCCTGAAGATGCACACTCACTGTTTTAGGAACAGTTTCCTGCCCTCTGCCACCAGATTTCTGAATGGTCCATGAACACTACCTCACTATTTTTGCGGTCTTTTTGCACCGCTTAGCCTTAATGTATTTTTAGTATATTTTATGTATTGCACTGTACTGCTGTCACAGCACATTTCCTGACATATGTCAGTGATAATAAACCGAATTATGTTTCTGATTCACCTTGGCCCTTTCGTCATGTTGAGGTCCCATTAGTTACAGTTTGCCAGCCTAACGTCAACTGTCTTTTTTTCTGTCAGTCAGTTAATCCTGTATCCATGCATTAACACCAACTCTGACCTCGTGCAATAGTTTCTTATCTGGATTCCTCCTTGTGTGGCTTGGCATCAAACTTCATTTAGTAATGCCCCTCTGAGACATCCTGGGGTACTTCTGTCGATTGAGGTGTTATATAAATTTGTATTTTTGTAAATAATTTGAATCGGTGTATGGAATCATATTTTCACCTTGGTAGTTTTGCGCCTGTTTCCTAATGACAGGACAATATTTCTGAACGTCTTAGGTAACTGTGCTTCAGGGAAGCTGAAGATGGCTCTAATTACTGAGCTCCCTGGACAGTGCGCTGCGCATTATGGGACTGTACTCAGCAGTCTTGTTAGCAGCTCGTTATTTTCATAAAGTGGTGAAGTTGAAGCCAAGGCAGGCCGACGGGCGGTCAATTTTGTTATCAACCAAGCATGCCGCTAGCCACCCCTTCCCCCTTCACTGCAGCTTTGCAGAGACAGCTGTTGATACTAAGTCTATAAGACATTGGAGCTGAGTTAATGGAAAATAATGGGACCTGACAGGCTTTCTTGATATGTGTGCATGCGATTATTATTGATTCTTTCCTTGTGTTTAAAAAAAAAAATGAATTTCTGTAGAACATTCTGCGGGTACTGTGTCGGAAATGCAGCATTACCCTTGTGGCTCCCACTAACAAACAAGTAACAATGACCAATGGTCACCTTGATGATGTTAGCTAGAAGAAGCCTCAGCATTAAAAAAGATCTGAGAAAAGATGGGGACTCAGTTGAATGTGTTATCTGATGAGGTGCACCCTTCCATGACGCAGTACTACCTCAGTCCTGTTCTGGTGCTGCATAAGCCTCGATTTTGCTGCTCACATCCCTATCGTAAGGCAGCTTAAGAGCATTCAGGATTGTAAGCTGCTATCAAGTCCAGCAACTTTGCTCTTCCTTCAGAGCTCGGTCCCAGGTCACCATATCACTCAATCCCATCCCATTCCAGCAAAGCACCTCAGTGGCATAAGTTCTTGGATTTATTCAGCATCCTGTCTTGATCCATTTTGTCAAAATTTCTCTTCTTTGAGATTCCAATTTTATCACTATTTTGCTTTATTCTTTAAAACTCTTTGTTTGTACCTTTGAGTAGTTCACAGGATATAGTTTTCACTTATTGACCATCCCTAAGTTGTTAATTGCCATGTGTGATGACATCCTGGTCTGGGGTGGTGATGATGTCACAGGGGAGATATCTGGAGGGGGTCTTGATGAGTGATGTCACAGAGGAGAAGGGACGTTACAAAAATAAACTGCTCCACAGTAGATTTAAAGCAGAAAAATATGGCCTGATGAAAATCTTCTGTGCTTTTATTTGGGATATGTCATATTCTTAACGGTTCTTGTGTTCCTGTAGTATGTGATACAAGACTCTTAACGCAATTCATACCCCTTTCAGAACTCACATTGCAGGCACCATACTTGTAATAAAGTGGTATTGCATACTACTTTAGTGGTTAGCATGACACTGCTACAGCCCCCAGCTACCTGTAAGGAATTTGTACGTTCTCCCTGTGACTGGGTGGGTTTCCTCTGAGTGCATTCCCATATTCCAAAGATGTACAGGTTAATTGGTCACATGGGTGTAATTGGGCAGCACAGACTCTTCAGGCCAGAAGGACCTGCTTTTGTGCTGCATCCCTAAACAAAAACAAAGCAAAAACTTAGCCTTATAGTTGTAATAAACTTAGAATAAAGTGGGATATTCAGTGGAGGATTTTATATTGTTTGGTTTTAATAAAGGTTCTCAGATCTGAAATGTCTCTCTTTTTCTCTCTCCATGGACACTGCCTTTTATGCAGAGTGTTTCTAGAATTTCCATTTTTGTTTTATATTATTCGGGTCTGCCATTGATCTTTCCTCCATGAACTTGCTCCCACTTCTTTTTCCAACCTACAACGAGGCTCATCCTTCTCAAGCTCACAGCTCCCACTCCTCTGTGTTTGAATCATATCCCTCAGTCTTTCTCTCATGCATCTGCATTGCCCTATACACGGGGTTTCCCAACCTTTTTCGATGCCATGGACCGACACCATTAACCTCACAGCCTCCACTCCTCTGTGTCTGAATCATATCCCTCAGTCTTCCTCTCAACCATCTGCATTGCCCTATACATGGGGGTTCCCAACCTTTTTCGATGCCGTGAACCAATGCCATTAAGCAAGGGGTTCGTGGTTCACTCATTTCTCCCCAAAAGGAATTTGTGTACAAACATTGAATGCACCCAGCATCTTTATCCCAAGCTATCTCCCATCTTCTGTCTTGCACTTTGGAGAGATTATAATTTTGTTTCTGGTTTTATAACTTTACTCGGTTAACTAGCTAAGTCAAAGGGGAGTTTTATGGTCATTTGCACAAGTACATGTCTACTCAGGTGCAATGAAAAACTTGCTTGTTGCAACATCACAAACACATCAGCAGCATTCACAAAAAATAAACAAATTATACACAATTTTTACTGGAAATAACACAATTAGAACAAAAATACAGAATCTATTTTAATGCAAAGTGGTCACGGTGCTAAACTGTTGTGGTTATGGTTTTGCCAGTTGGCTCAGGAACCAAATAAGTGGTGTGAGGCTTCAGGTTTCGGTACCTCCTATCTAATGGGAGCTGCGGAAAGACGGCATGGTCCAGATAGTGGGGATATTTGGTGATGGATGTTGCCTTCCTGAGGCATTGCTTCCTGTCGATACTACCAGTGGAGGGGAGGGATATACAGTACCCATGGTGTATTAGGCTGAGTCCATTACTCTTTGCAACTCTGTCCATTCGAGTCGCCATACCAGACTATGATACAATCAGTCAGGAGATTTTCAACAGTACATCTGTAGAAGTTTGTTCGAGTGTTCAGTCACAAGCAAAATTTCCTTAACCTCCAAAGAAAGTGAAGATGTCTGTTAAGCCACCAGTTGGTTTGTTTAACCTGGACCAATTTTGAAGGGCATGTGCTTAAGGGGAAATCATGCAAGCTCTAATGATCAAGGATTGAAGGGTGCACGAAATGGGAGAGTTGGTAGGCTCAGTCACTGGCTGGACATGGAGATACAAGAGACTGCAGATGCTTGAGGCTGGACAGTCTACTGGAGAAACTCAGCAGATCATGCAGCATCTGTGGGGGAGGGGAGGAATTATTGATGTTTCAAGTTGGCATAGCTTCCTGCTTATTTCCTTCCACAACTATCTCTAATCTTTACAATTCCCTCCCCCCAATCTCACCCCAATTGTCTTCCAAAATATTTCCTCTCCCCTCTACCCTCTACCCGCTCTTCCTTCCCCTTCTCCCTCTTTCTCTCCCTCGCCCTCTCTCTCTCTCACCCTTGCCCTCACTCCCTTTCCCCTTCACCCACCCTCTCCCCCCTTATCCTTCTGAACCCCCTGCATCCTCCCCTTCCTCACTCCCACACTAACTCATTTTCTCTCTCTTTATCAATCTATTTGTCTGCCTATCATCCACAGGGCACTGTCTCCCAACTCTATTATCATGTTCATTTCTCTCCCATCAATATATGAAGGATGTGGAACCTTCAGGTGCAGGAGAGATTTAGCAGGATTCTGCCTGGATTAGAGAGCATTTTCTGTGAGCATAGGCTGAGTGAATTAAGGCATTGCTCTTTGGAGTGAAGGGGGATCAGAGATGACTTGATATAGGTGCATGAGATGATAGAAGTCATAGTAGTAATGGCAAATACTGAAGGAGATCATTTGAAGGTGAATGGAGGAAAGTTTGTTGTTCGTCCATCGTTGACGTCGATGAGGACCTCAACACCATAATGATGGTGTCGAGACTAGCGCGTGATTTGGATTTAAGTGAGGGAGAGTTGCACAGCGTCAGCCTCACTCTCTCTTCCCAATTCCCATCTGGATTCAGTGGCAAGACAGAGTCTAGACGGCTGGAGATGGGACTAGGAGCAGTGGATGACCAGGACGTCTTCTGTGTCTTGTCCTGCTCTACACGTTCCACGACGCTTGCAGAGACCCCCTTCTTGACCGTTGGACCTTCCATTGGTCTCGTCCACTCAGTCCACCGGAGTCTGTCTTCACATGCTGGGATAGACAACTCCCTATCACACCGAGGGTTTGAGACCTGTCGGCTACCCTCACCTGGTTTAGCCGGCTTGTCGAAGCCGTTGCCCAGGGTGTGGCCGCTGTCGCATGCAAACAGCTATGGGGAGCCACAGGTGAGAGCCAAGTGCCAGGTGGGGACCAAAGGTGGACTAACCGCCTTGAAAAGGACGCGACATGCTCCCCCACCAGAGGTGCTACCCCTCCCTGACACCCCATACACCCTGCAGAGGAGGAAAGTTTAGGGAAGATATCAAAGACAAGTTATTTTTTACACAGAGTGGCGGGTGCCTGGAACAGACTTCTGGAGGTGGTGGTAGAGACAGACACATTAGGGACATTTAAGAGACTCATAGATAGGCACATAGATGGAAAAAAAATGGAGGACTATGTAGGAGGGAAGATTTGGATTGATCTTAGAGTAGGTTAAAAGGTTAGAACATTGTGGGCTGAAGAGCCTCCACTGTGGCTTACTATTCTATGTTCCTCTGCCACCCCTCCCTTCCTGGCTCAACATGTCTGTCATCTTTCTCCCTCCTCAGTCCATCTATCACCTCCTATATCACCATTCCCCCTTCTCTTTATACCAGCCATCTCCCCTCTCCACTTTAAATCCTGCTGCAGGATTTTAACTGAAAGCATCAACAGTTCCTTTCCTCCCACAGATGCTGCTCAGTTCACTGAGTTCCTCCAGCTGATGGATTGCTTCACTAGCTTGGATATGTTGTTTCAAATGGCCTATTTCCATATTGCAATTTGAACATACATCATAAAAATCAAAATCATTAAACAAATTAACAATTTGGAAGAGTGGACCAAGTGTAGCGTATCTAAGTTTATTGATGACACTAAATAGAGCAGAAAAACAAATTGTGCAGAGGATGCAGGGAGTCTGCAGAGAGATATAGGTAAGTTAAGTGGTTTCATTTCAGAGCTCCTGTCCTGGACCAGCACAAATGTGCAATTACGAAGTAAACATGGTAGCATCTCTACTTCCTTAGGAGTTTGCAAAGATTCGGTAGGACAATCTAATACTTTGACAAACTTCTATAGATGTGTGATGGAGAGTATAGTGCATCACAATCTGGTATGGAAACCCCAATGCCCTTGAATAGAAAATGCTACAAAAAGTAGTGGAAGCAGTCCAGTCCATCGTGGGTAATATCCTCCCACTGTTCAGCATATCTATATGGTGCATTGTCACAGGAAAGCAGCATCCATCATTAGGGACTCCCACCACCCAGGCCATGCTCTCTTCTCATTGCTGCCATCAGGAGCCTCAGGACTCACACAACCAGGTCCAGAAACAGTTATTACTCCTCAACCATCAGGCTCCTGAACCAAAGGGGGTTAACTTCACTCATCTTCACTCACCCCATCACTGAACTCTTCCCACAACCTATGGACTCACTTTCAAGGACTCTTCATGTCACGTCCGTGATGTTTATTGCTTGCTTGCTTGCTTGTTTATTTGGTTGCTGTTTGTGTATTTGTATAGTTTGTTGTCTTTTGCACACTGGTTGTTTGTCTGTCCTGTTGGGTGCAGTCTTGCATTGATTCTATTAGGTTCTTGGATTTACTGAGTATGCCCACAAGAAAATGGTTCTCAGAGTTGTATAACTCGAGGACGTAGCTATACTTCGATGGTAAACTTACCTTGAACTTTGAACTTTGAGTTGGCAAGGGTTAGACAGAGTACAGTGTTGGTAAATGTGAGGTCATCCACTTTGGAAGGAAAATCTATTTAATTATCATTTATTAATGTGTTTTACTGTTAAAATGGTGACAGGATGCAGCATGCTGCTGTGCAGAGTGTGTGTGCATGGTTTGTGTGCAGTGGGTTATAAAGAAGACAAATGAAATGTTGGCCATCGTTGCTGCAAGATTTGAATGTTAAGAGCAGGAAGGTTATCCTGCAGTTGTGAAGGGGTATTGGTGAGGCTGCAGCTGGAATACTGCATGCACTTCTGGCCTCCTTACTTGAGGAAGGATATACTGGCTTTGGACGTGGTGCAGAGGACGTTTACCAGGTTGATTCCAGAGATGCGAGGTTGAGGGAAGATAGAGGCAGGGAAGTTGTTTACACTGGTAAATGAGACTAAATCTAGAGGGCGTAGTCTCAAGATTCAAGGGAAATAGGTTTAGGCTGGAGATGAATGGGAAATGCTTTTCCCAGTGAGTTGTGAATCTGCCGAATTCTCTGTCCAGTGAAGTAATAGAGACTGTGTCATTAAATATATTAAAACGCAGTTAGGGTTTTGCATAACAGGGGTAGTAAGGGTTATGGGAAAAAGGCAGATGGATGGAGCTGAGTCCACGTCCAGATCCTGATATTATAGAAGGGTGAAGAAGGCTCAGTGGGCCAGATGGTCGATTCCTGCTCCTTATGTTCTGTCTTCTCAAAATGCAACCATATTAACCTTGCTTCTGTCTCCTCCATGCCTTGCTTAGGTCTGTGTGTAATGTGTCTGTCCTTCTCTCCAGGTGCTGGAGGTGGTGCGCTCTAACTATGACACACTGACGCTGAAGCTGCAGGACGGCTTGGACCAGTACGAGCGCTATTCGGAGCAGCCCAAAGAAGCAGCCTTCTTCAAGGAGTTGGTAAGTGAGGAACCCACTAGGAGCTGCCAGGGCAGAGCGGAAACACCTTGCTTGTCTGAGATTCAGATTCAGATTTATTTCTGAATATGTACATGAAACATGCAATGAAATTTGCCATTTGCCTTAATAACCAACACAACCCAAGGATATGCTGGGGGCGGTCTGCAAGTGTTGTTACACATTCCAGCACCACCATAGAATGCCCACGATATTCAGCAGAACAACGCAGAACACAGCAATAAAAACAAATGCAACAGCAAGAGAAGTCCCTTTCCTCCCTCCCAACCAGCCACACACACAGTCCACTAGGCCCAAGCGAAACCACCTTTGGCCTCCGGTTTCCAGTCTGCAGCGAGCTTGTAGACCCTTTCCAGTTATCAGAAGCTCTCAAGCCAAAGAAGTAGAGAAGTATTGACAGAAGCTTCAATATAGATCAATTGTACTTGATAAGCAACTGGATAATGACTGAGTGATCTGTGTTAATAATGTTAGTTGAGGGGAGAAGTCCAGGAACCACCTTATTCTTAATTGAAGCAATCCCATGATACAAGTTCTATGCTAGTTCTATGTTCTATAGAGTGACAGTGGTGCTAGAAAGTTTGTGAACCCTCTTATTTCTGCATAAATATGACCTAAAGTGTGATCAGATCTTCATGTAAGTCCTAAAACCAGATAAAGGGAACCCAATTAAATAAATAGCACAAAAACATTGTACTTGTTCATTTATTTATTGAGTAAAATGATCCAATATTACATGTATTTGTTGGAAGAAGTGACCCTCTGGGGTAATGCCTTCTACAAAAGTTATTTGCAGTCAGGTGTTCCAGTCAATGAGATGAGATTGGAGGTGAGGGTTGTCGAGGTACCCTGCCTATAAAAAAGATATTTTTTCTCTCTTTTTTCTCCCTCTGTTCCTCTCACTATACTCCTTGCTCATCCTCTGAGCTTCCCTCCCCCTTTCTTTCTCCCTGGGCCTCCCGTCCCATGATCCTCTCCCTTCTCCAGCCTCGTATCCCTTTTGCCGATCAACTGTCCAGCTCTTAGCTCCATCCCTCCCCCTCCTGTCTTCTATCATTTTGGATCTCCCCCTCCCCCTCCCACTTTCAAATCTCTTACTAGCTCTTCTTTCAACTAGTCCTGATGAAGGGTCTCGGCCTGAAACGTCGACTGTACCTCTTCCTAGAGATGCTGCCTGGCCTGCTGCGTCCACCAGCATTTTATGTGTGTGTTACACAAAGTCAGGTTACTGATAGAGCCTACTCTTGTCAAGAAAAATCTGTTCATATGTACCATGCCTTGATCAAAACAACTTAGAAGAAGAATTGTAGAGATGCATGAAGCAGGAAAAGGCTACAAAGGCATTTCTAAAGACCTGAGTGTTCATCAGTCCATGGTAAGAGAAACTGACTACAAGTGGAGGAAACTCAGTACTTTTACCACTCTCCCTAGGAGTGGGCATCCTGCAAAGATCACACCAAGAGCACAATGCAATGCTGAAGGAGGTGTAAAAGAACCCAAAGGTAACAGCAAAAGACCTGCAGAAATCTCTAGAACTTGCTAAAGTCTTTGTGCATGTGTCCACTGTAAGAAAAACACTGAACAACAATAGTATTCATGGAAGGGCACCACAGAGGAAACCACCGCTCTCCTAAAAGAACATTGCTGTTTGTCTCAGGTTTGCAAAAGACCACTTGGATGTTCTACAATGCTTCTGGGACAATGTTCTGTGGACAGATGAGACAAAAGTTGAACTTTTTGGCAGAAATGCACATTGCTATGTTGGAGGAAAAAGGGCACTGCACACCAACACCAAAACCTCATCCCAACGGTGAAGCATGGTGGAAGGAGCATTGAGGTTTGGGGCTGCTTTGCCGCCTCAGGGCCTGGACAGCTTGCAATCATTGAGAGAACAATGAGTTAAAACTTGTACCAAGACATTTTACAGGAGAATGCCAAAGTAGCAGTCCATCACCTGAAGCTTAATAGAACTTGGATAATGCAACAAGGCTGATCCGAAAAACAAGACTAAATTGAAAACGGAATGGTTTAAAAAGAAGAAAATTCATGTTTTGGAATAGTCGAGTCAAAGTCCTGACCATAATCCTCTAGTAATATTGTGGAAGGATCTGAAGCAAGCAGTCCATGCAAGGAAGCCCACCAACATCCCAGAGTTGAAGCAGTTTTGTAAGGAGGAATGGCCTAAAGTTTCTCCAGGCTGATGTGTAAGACTGATCAACAGGTATGGGAGACATTTGGTTGAACTTATTGCTGTACAAGGGGTCACACCAGTTACTGAAAGTAAAGGTTCACATACTTTTTCCACAAATACATGTAATATTGGATCATTTCCCTCAATAATTAAATGAACAAGTATATTTTTTGTGTTATTTATTTATCTAGTTTTTTGACTTATGTGAAGATCTGATCACATTTTAAATCATATTTATACAGAAATAGAGAAATTTCTGCAGGGTTCGCAAACTTTCCAGCACCACTGTATGTAGGAGGAAAGGGTTAGATTGATCTTAAAGTAGGTTATAAGGTTGGTACAACATTGTGGGCTGAAGGGCCTGTACTGTTCTATGTCCTATACTTCCCATCCATTGGGGGGAACAGATGGAAATGTGGGTTTAATTTGTATATAAAAGGTGGCTCCCCAGCATTGCAGCCTCAGCCAAGTCCTGCACCGGAGTGTGGGTCTCCATGTTTCTGCTCAGCTTTCTGGATTAGGCCTTTTGATTCAGAGGCACGGAGGTTGCTGAGCTGTATCTGAGGAGAAGGGACTGTAACCTCCCTCAACACGTTAGAACATTGAACAATACAGGGCCTTCAGTCCACAACATTGTACTGACATTTAACCTACCCCAAGATCAGTCTAATGCTGCCCTCCCCCAAAACCCTACGTTTTTCTTTCATCCATGTGTCTATCTTTGAGTCTCTTAAATGCCTCTAATATATCTACTACCGCCCCTGGCAGTGCGTTCCACATACTTACCACTCGCTGTGAAAAAACCAACCTACCTCTGATATCCCCTCTACACTTTCCTCCCAGCACCTTAAAATTATGCCCTCTTGTATTAGCCATTTCCACCCTGGGAAAAAGTCTCTATCTGCCAGTGTCATAATCACCAACAAATGGCATGAAATTTATTGTGTTGCCGCAGCAGTACACTGCTATATATAGTAATAAAAACTATAAATTACAATAAGTATATATAATGTTACGTACCCCGTAACTGGGTTGCCAAACCAGCAGAAATGGATCACTCAGTTGGAGTCTGGATTACTAGAACTAAGAAAGTTTAATTAAAGAAACAAGCAACACAGTACTCTAATCAAAAGGATAATGAATGCAACAGTTCAGCAATGATAAACACACATGTACACAGAATTAAGATAACAAGATCAATCAAGTTCTATCGTTGTCTAGGGGTAAATGACCAATTTCAAAGTGACGCAAAGTTCAGTTCAATTTAGTTCAGTTCAGTTCGCAGTAATCGCTGCCGTGGGAGATGGACAGTGGGGGGAAGGAGAGAGAGAGCAAAACGAATGAATATTCAAACGGCTTCCACACAGACCTTCGATATTCTTCGCAGTCAGCTTTCGGGCGAGCCCTTTGTGATGTCATCTGAGGTCACCGACCGTGACCCCTCCGCTTCCAGATTCAATTGTTTCTCTGCGGTGAACCTGGCACCCAGGCAAGGGCGGACACACACCAGGTTCCCGCTGATCGTGCCTTTCCACCCTGTGTGTCTATGGCTTGGTCCCACGACCAGCCTTCCAAAACTTCCCACCGACTTGTGGGAGACAGACTACTTCCAGGGTCTTGTTACCTCGGGGTGTCATGTGTGTGTTGCCTTAGCGAACCTGTCCCTTTTTATCCCCCTGCTGGGGTATCGCCTGTCCATCACTTCAAACAGTTCAGGGTTCAAAGAGGAGCCGATCTTGACAGCTCTCCTTCCGTTAAACTCTCCCGTCCCTTCATTAACATCTCCAAATGCTGCTCCATTGTTTTCCTTATCTCTCTTTCTCCTGAAGACAGGTGGCAGACCAACTGCTGATCCCACTGGTGCCAGTACAGGACAGTTAACATCTTAATCTATGTGTATTCTCGTCACAATAAAAATAAATTAGTAGTGCAAAAAGAGGGAAAACAGCTGAGGAAGAGTTCAGAGGTTCAACGTCCATTCAGAAATTTGTTGGTGGAGGGGAAGAAGCTGTTCCTGAAACAATGAGTGTGTGTCCTAAGGCTTCTGTACCTCCTCTTTGGTAGCAGTGAGAAGAGGACGTGTCCTGGGCAATAGGGGTCCTTAAAGATAGATGCCACCTTTTTGAGGCATCACCGTTTGAAGGTGCCCTGGATGCTGGGAGACTAGTGTCCATAATAGAGCTGGCTGAGTTTACAACCTTCTGTAGCTCTTTTCGTTCCTGTGCAGAGTCCCCTCCGTACCAGACGGTGATGCAACTAGTTAGAGTGCTCTCCATGTTTCTGTAGATATTTGCAAGTGCCTTTGGTGACATACCAGTTCTCAAAATCCTAATGGAATATAGCCACTGTCATGACTTCTTTGTAATCGCATCAACATGTTGGGCCCAGGATAGATTCTCAGAGATGTTGACACCCAGGAACTTGAAACTGCTCACCCTTTCCGCTTCTGATCCCTCGATGAGGACTGGTGTGTGTTCCCTCAACTTTCCCTTCCTGAAGTCCACAATCAATTCTTTAATCTTATTGACACTGTGCAAGGTTGTTACTGTGACACCACTCAACCAGCTGATCTGTCTCACTCCTGTACGCCTCCTCGTCACCATCTGAAATTCTGCCAACAATGGTTGTGTTGTCGGCAAATTTATAGATGCTGTTTGAGCTGTGCTTAGCCACACAATCATGGGAGCGGAGGATGTATTTCAGATCCGCAGGGTCTGTGGTCTCTCAATGTGGAGGTGAAGGACCCAGTTGCAGAGGGAGTTACAGAGGCGCAGGTTTTATAGTTTATTGATTAGAACTGAGGGTGTGATTGTGTTGAACGCTGAGCTATAGTCAATAAACAGCAGTCTGAAGTAAGTATTACTATTGTCCAGGTGAACTAAGGCCAAGTGGAGAGCCAGTGAGATTGCATCCACTGTAAATCTGTTGTTGCAATAGGCAAATTGCAGCGGGTCCAGCTCCTTGTTTAGGCAGGAGTTGAATCTAGCCATGACCAACCTTTCTGGGCACTTCGTCACGTTAGGTGTGAATGCCACTGAGCAATAGTCATTGGGGTGATTCACCCTGCTTTTCTTGGGCACTGGTATGATTGTCGCCCTTTTGAGGTAGGTGGGAACCTCCGACTGTAGCAGTAAGAGATTAAAGATGTCTTTGAACACTCCCGCCATTTGGTTGGCACAGGTTTCTGGAGTCCTGCCAGGTCCAAGATTAGGGAATGACGCCTTGTTAGGGTTCCCTGTTTTGAAAGATGTTCCCGTGTTGCCTCCGAGACAGAGATCACGGGTCACTGGACAACGCAAAGATCTGCAGATGTAGTTTTATTCTCCCATTGAAAGCATGCATAAAAAGCATTGAGCTCATCTGGGAGTGAAGCATCACTGACATTCATGATGTTAGGTTTCACTTTATAGGATGTAATGACCTGTAAACCCTGCCAGAGTAGATGTGCATCCGATTCCATCTCTCACCTCAATCAGAATTGCTTCTTCTTGTACACCTCTATCAAGCACCTCTCATCGTCCTTCTCTCCAAAGAGAAACGCACTAGCTCGCTCAACCTATCTAAAGCTTCTATATTGTTGACCATATTCTGATGAGAAATGGGAGCAGGAGCTGGTCATATGATCCATTGTGGTGGACCTGATTTGACTTTAGCTTCATAGTTGTGCTTGTTCACCATGTTCCATGTCCTATTGGCCCTATCAATTTGCCTCTTACTTTCTCCCAAGCAATGTTTAAATTCCCTACTTATGCCCCACAGTTTCTAGCATTAAAAGTACAAAGTAAATTTATTATCAAAGACAGATGGTGTTAAAAGTACAAAGTAAATGTATTATCAAAGACGGGCGCTTTTAGTGTTTCCTGATGTGACAATGAATTCAATCTATTTTCTGCTTTCACAACACACACAAAATGCTGGAGGAACTCAGCAGGCCAGGCAGCTACTGTAGAGAGGAATAAACAGTCAACGTTTCAGTCCAAGACCCTTCATCAGGACTCAGCCCGAAAAGTCGACTGTTTATTGCCCTCCGTAAATGCTGCCCGATCTGCTGAGTTCCTCCAGCATTTTCTGTGTTTCTCTGGATTTGCAGCATCTGCAGAATCCCTTGTGCTTATTATTTTTGGCCTATTATTTCTTTATCTCCCAAGAATGATTCCCCAGTCTCACCCTCCAGTCTGAGCTGACAGTCTAGTAACAAACAGTCTACTAGCGGATCTCTGTGGGTTGGGCAATACCTGTGATTGCAGAAGGTGGGTGGAGAAGGAATCATCAACATTTTAATCAAGACTGCGAAAGAGTTTCCTCAGCAGATAGTTGCTACAGATTTTGGCATCTATGCCTTGTGTCTCCTGACCTGATTCTCTGTTGTTCTTGCAGGTCC
Organism: Mobula birostris; assembly: GCF_030028105.1. Taxonomy (NCBI): domain Eukaryota; kingdom Metazoa; phylum Chordata; class Chondrichthyes; order Myliobatiformes; family Myliobatidae; genus Mobula; species Mobula birostris. The sequence goes on from NC_092390.1 coordinate 11,598,654, forward strand.
GCTCCATCAGTCTTAATGTGAGGAAGAATCTTGCTGTGAACACTCTGAGCCAGGAGGTCTTGCTGAAAGAATTCTCCTCCATATCCTGAAAGAGACTCCAGCTTTCCACCTACCCACTCCCAATGCACTGATCTCTCCATTTCCTCTCCTTTCTCCCAGTGGATTACTTGTGAAATGAACAATGAGGACTGACTTCCTGTGGTGCCTGTGACTGCTGGCTGTTTCGTTGGGAACTCTTCCAGATCCACCCCCATCTCCACAGCAGCAGAGAGGAGCTCAGACTCTGTGTCCTTGGCACCAGTTACTGCACCCTGGCCAGCATTCATCTCTTTCAGCTGCTTCCCTGTGAGAGTGTTTGCAGAGTCGCTATATGGTCACACCAACTGGGCACCAACACTGCCCTGGCCCGCCTTCAGTACTTGAATTCCCGATACAAGCTTCCTCTCTCCAGGTCAAGGGGAACTCTGTGACTAGTCACCACAGCCTTGAAAATGCAAGGATTTCTTGGTGTGTTGGGAGTCAAACGCGAGGAACGTTGGAAATACCCATTAGTTCTCTCACTATCTGCGGAGGGAGAAACACCTCGAGCAAATGATCTTCCAATTTGAGTTAACTGTCCCATTCCCGACTTGTTTGTACCCAGCTTCTATGGAAATCAGAGTCACAGGTTTATGAGGAAGAGGGTCCCCAACCTGGGAGTAGATGCCTGATAACCTCAGTTTAGTGATAGTTGCCCACAGCTGGTGCAGGTATGCAAAGGTCTGCTGTGAGCCAGAGTGGTTTTTATCTTTAATTTTTTCAGTGGTGATCCTTACTTACTGTGTTTCCTAGAGGTGCTGGTGGCTGCAAGGCAAACAATTCAGCCTCTGTAACCCGCGTTATCCGAGAATAAAGAGATGTAACCTATCGCACGGGAAGCCTTTTAATCCATCCAGCTGAGTATTAGAGAGACAGGGAATGGGGGCTGGAAGCAGCCGGGTGGGGGTGGGAGGAGGGGGAACACAGCAGGATCTGAGAGCTGAACACAACAGATTTGGCAGACGCAGGAAATCTTGAGCAACACACGCGCAAAATGCTGGAGGAACTCAGCAGGTCAGGCAGCATGAGATGAAAGAGATAAAGATTAGCTTTATTTGTCACACATACAAGAAAACATACAGTGATTTGCATCAACGGCCAGCACAGTCCAAGTGTCATCGTGCTTTTGCCACCAACGTAGCATGCCCAAAACTTACTAACCCTCATCCGTGTGCCTTTCAGAAGCAGGAGGAAACCCATGTGGTTACAGGGAGAATGTACAAACTCCTTAAGAGAGTGCTGGAAATTGATATCAAACCCGTCACTGGCTGGCGCTGTGAAGAGTTGCACTAACCGCTACCCTACCTGCCAGCCAATTCCTGGTCGGGTCATTGCGTTCAGCCACACCCTGGGCCTTCAGTGTGCAGGGAAACATCTGTCCACAGCAGGCAAGCATTAGGGAAGGTGCACTCACTTCCTTGGTTGGGCAGGATAGTAGAGCTACTAGGACTTGATGTTTCAATCCCTATGGTAAGTTGGCACTCTCGATGTTGGCAGTCGGTTTGGAGTGGTGACCATAGAACCATAGAAACTACAGCACAGAAACAGGCCCTTTGGCCCTTCTTGGCTGTGCCGAACCATTTTCTGCCTAGTCCCACTGACCTGCACACGGACCATATCCCTCCATACACCTCCCATCCATGTATCTGTCCAATTTATTCTTAAATGTTAAAAAAGAACCCGCATTTACCACCTCGTCTGGCAGCTCATTCCATACTCCCACCACTCTCTGTGTGAAGAAGCCCCCCCCAATGTTCCCTTTAAACTTTTCCCCCTCACCCTTAACCCATGTCGTCTGGTTTTTTTCTCCCCTTGCCTCAGTGGAAAAAGCCTGCTTGCATTCACTCTATCTATACCCATCATAATTTTATATACCTCTATCAAATCTCCCCTCATTCTTCTACGCTCCAGGGAATAAAGTCCTAACCTATTCAACCTTTCTCTGTAACTGAGTTTCTCAAGTCCCGGCAACATCCTTGTAAACCTTCTCTGCACTCTTTCAACCTTATTTATATCCTTCCTGTAATTTGGTGACCAAAACTGAGCACAATACTCCAGATTCGGCCTCACCAATGCCTTATACAACCTCATCATAACATTCCAGCTCTTATACTCAGTACTTCGATTAATAAAGGCCAATGTACCAAAAGCTCTCTTTATGACCCTATCTACCTGTGATGCCACTTTTAGGGAATTTTGTATCTGTATTCCCAGATCCCTCCGTTCCACTGCACTCCTCAGTGCCTTACCATTAACCCTGTATGTTCTACATTGGTTTGTCCTTCCAAAGTGCAATACCTCACACTTGTCAGTATTAACCTCCATCTGCCATTTTTCAGCCCATTTTTCCAGATGGTCCAAGTCCCTCTGCAGGCTCTGAAAACCTTCCTCACTGTCTACTACACCTCCAATCTTTGTATCATCAGCAAATTTGCTGATCCAATTTACCACATCATCATCCAGATCATTGATATAGATGACAAATAACAATGGACCCAGCACTGATCCCTGTGGCACACCACTAGTCACAGGCCTCCACTCAGAGAAGCAATTCTCTACCACCACTCTCTGGCTTCTTCCATCGAGCCAATGTCTAATCCAATTTACCACCTCTCCATGTATACGTGGCGACTGAATTTTCCTAACTAACCTCCCATGCGGGACCTTGTCAAAGGCCTTACTGAAGTCCATGTAGACAATATCCACTGCCTTCCCTTCATCCACTTTCCTGGTAACCTCCTCGAAAAACTCCAACAGATTGGTCAAACATGACCTACCACGCACAAAGCCATGTTGACTCTCCCTAATAAGCCCCTGTCTATCCAAATGCTTGTAGATTCTGTCTCTTAGTACTCCCTCCAATAACTTACCTACTACTGATGTTAAACTCACCGGCCTATAATTTCCCGGATTACTTTTCGATCCTTTTTTAAACAACGGAACAACATGAGCCACTCTCCAATCCTCCGGCACTTCACCCATAGACAGCGACATTTTAAATATCTCTGCTAGGGCCCCCGCAATTTCAACACTAGTCTCCTTCAAGGTCCAAGGGAACACTCTGTCAGGTCCCAGGGATTTATCCACTTTAATTTTCCTCAAGACAGCAAGCACCTCCTCCTTTTCAATCTGTACAGTTTCCATGGTCTCACTACTTGATTCCCTCAATTCCATAGATTTCATGTCAGCTTCCTTAGTAAATACAGACGCAAAAATCCTATTTAAGATCTCCCCCATTTCCTTTGGTTCCGCGCAAAGCCGACCACTCTGATCTTCAAGAGGACCAATTTTATCCCTTACAATCCTTTTGCTCTTAATATACTTGTAAAAGCTCTTTGGATTATCCTTCACTTTGACTGCCAAGGCAACCTCATGTCTTCTTTTAGCCCTCCTGATTTCTTTCTTAAGTATTTTCTTGCACTTCTTATACTCCTCAAGCACCTGATTTACCCCCTGTTTCCTATACATTTCAATCAACTCCCAGACAAGGAGGGAGGGGAGGTACGTCATCAGGCTCATCAGGTGGGTACCTTCCTTCTTTGACGTTTCGTTGGTAAGCCCACGGCGTCTCCAGAGGGCTCAACAGTGCTACCTGGCATCCCAGATATACCCACCTCAGTTCCATATCCTCCTGTCTTCATCTTGCAGCCCAGTTGTTGTCTTTCCTTTTAATCCAAATCCAATTGCTGCTTTCTTCTGCTGCATTTGACAAGGGCTTCATTGCTTGTTGGAGGGAGTGACCCTTCACCCCCATCTTCTTCAGTAGACTGGTCGTGGATGTAGAATGTTGTGAATCCCCTGCATCCCACTTCTACAGGGAAAATCTTGGTCTTCCAGCCGTTCTGGGCAGCTTCAGTTGCCAGTTCAGAGTACTTGGTCTTTTTCCTCTCATAAGCTTCTTCGACACCATCTTCCCATGGTACTGTCAATTCCACAACATATGCCAGCGAGAAGCACATCCTGCTCCCAACTGCTGTCCCCTGTAGGAGGGAAGAGAGGAGAACACGGCAGTCTGCGTCTGTTTTTACTGAAATTTACTGCAGATCCTGCGGTTTTTATTTTCTGGCAGACCCATTGAAATGGCAGCTGAACAGTCAGCCACAGTGTGCAGTAGCTATTTTCTTTCCTTTATGACTTTAAAAGTTAAAGAAGAGAGTGACCCAGTGAATGCCGGGATCTGTTTTTTTCCCAGACCCTGTTCGTCCTAACCCTGCACCATGCCCACATTGGCACTGGTTGCTCACCTGTTTGGGGTGTAGCAGTGAGCCAGAAAGCCCAGGCCTTGATAGCAGGAGGGACCAGTTCCGATGGGGTTTGATCCTTTACTAGAAAGCCTGGTTTTCCCTCAGTGGCTCTGCACTTCTTCCTGTGAGCAGTCTCAGAATAATCTTCTTAACAAATTCGTCAAAGTAAAGCACTACTCTGCTTCGCTTTGTAGCCTTTGCTTACCTGGTGGTAGCACACTAGCCGCTGGTTGTAGAGTCATACAACACAGAATTAGATTTATTTATCACATGTACGTTGAAACATACAGCCAAACGCATCATTTGCATTTACAACCAACACCACCTAAGGGTGTGCTGAGGGCAGCCCGCAAGCGTGGCCACACTTTCCAATGCCGAACTGGAATGCCCACCATGCTCAGCAGAACAACACAGGTCACAACTGAACAGAAAATGCCAAGCAACAACAGTGAAACAAGCCACCTTTCTCCCTCCCTCCCACCCACACAGTACTCTAACACCCCAGGACAGGCCACCTCCACTCATCAGGCCTTCAACTTTGCCTGTGAACTTACAGGCCCATGGCTTCAGGCATTGGGCATTGACTTCCAGGCTTCTGGTCACGGAGAGAATGTACAGACTCTTTACTGACAGCAGCGGAATTGAATTCCAGTCACTGGGGCTGCAATAACATTATGCTATCCCTATCTGAGAGTGTCTGACACTCCACCAGCACCCCTGACAATACGTTCGAGGAACCCTCTACTCTTTGTGAACGTACACCTCCTTCATACTTTACCCCTTTCACATGCCTTCTAATACTAGACATTTGAATCCTTGGAATAAGCTACCAGCTCCAATGTCTCACATAATTTAATAAACTTCCATCAAATTTCTCCTCAGTTTCCACCATCCTAGAGAAAACAACCCTAAATTGTCCAACCTGTGTTGGATGTCCAACCACACGTCCAACACAGCAAGCAGCATCCCGATAAACAACCCCTTCACCCTCTCTAAAGAATTCTTGTCTTCCCTATAATGAGACAACCAGAACTGACCATAAATGCAGCCTATCCAGAGTTTAATAAAGCAGTTACATAACTTTCTGTCTCTCAAACTTGGTGCCACAAATAATGAAGGCAAGCATGAGGGCTTTCTTTACCCATCAGCCAATTGTATCTGGATGCCAACGTCCCTCCATTCATCAGTGTATTAGGATCCTGCCATTAACTATATTCCCCCTTTATGTTGGACTGGTGTTCAATGGGATTCTGTATCTAACCTGTGCTGTCCCTATCCTGGGAGTGTGTGACAGGACAGTGTAGAGGGAGCTTCACTCTGTACCTAACCCGTGCTGTCCCTGTCCTGGGAGTGTGTGATGGGTCAGTGTAGAGGGAGATTCACTCTGTATCTGACCCGTGCTGTCCCTGTCCTGAGAGTGTGTGATTCGACCATGAGCTTCTCTTCGTGTCCAGTTCATACTATATATATATATATATATACCAGAGCAACACGGGGTATTTATAGGGAAAAATTAGAACTGGGCAACACAGAAACAAATCACTCAGATGATCAGGTCAATGCCAGGAGATGTGATAGCTATTTAGTCCGTTCTCATCCTCCGTGTTTGAGCCCCTTGTCCCTATAAGGCCGCTGCATGCCGTGTGATTATAAAATATTCGCGAATGTCACGTATGATCAACATTTGATGGGACACAAGTTTACTTTTACACTTCCGTTCCCCGTGGCCTGGCGGCTAAAAACAGAAAGTAGAGATGAAAGGTATCGAGTGTGGTGGGAAACAGCGAGAGGCTGCTGCAGTCGGGGATTTATTATTGAAGCTTTTTTTTACTGCGAAATCAAAGAAGTGATTCAGAAGCTGTTTATTTGATCCGGGAGTTTGTATGAGGAGCCCTCAGTGATATTTAACGCAAGGACGACGGCGGGGGGCTGTGCAGCGGCGGGCAGCTTTCACTGGGGCTGCCTGCTGTTAATTATAAGCTGTGTGTGATGCGAGTGAGTGTGAGCAAGACTGGCCCATCCTCCTGTTGTATTCAACCTCGGAGCCACCCTACACCGTCTCCCCGCCCTGCACCTGCACCTGCGCCCCTCCAGCCTCTAACCGCGTATTACTGCCTCTCAGAGGATCAGTACCAATTGTGGCGCTTTAGTCATCTGGATTCTGTAACCCAGCCCCGCCTGGTGCGGCATGTCGAGTCAAGATAGCCTCTTGCAGAGAAATAGTAATGTACTCAATCTGTTTCCCCCATGTCTCATGCTGCGAAAGCAGTTTATCCAGCACCAGATCTCACAGTGTAGTCAAGAAGCTGACTGGAGTTAAGGAGTATTTGACTTATTGCAGCGAAGAACGGCTGGCACTTCCAAGCCGTCTTCCGCTGGTTCACGATGTCCTATGTGCTTCACCAGCCCATGAAGTGGGCACAGATAGGAAAGTGGGTGCACAGCAGGATCCCACAATCCGGTGGCGTCGATAGGTGGGAACCTTTGTCAAAAGGCCGCCAGCAACGTCATTGTTACTCTGGTCGCTAGGGCCTTTTCTACCCCTTTGCAAGGGTAGCAGGAACATTTCTTCCAGGCCTCATCACAGCTCTATAGCATTCTGGCTGGACCACACTTGGAATATTGTGTTCAGTTCTGGTCGCCTCTTTATAGGATGGATGTGGATGCTTGAGAGAGGGTGTAGAAGAGATTTACCAGGATGCTGCCTGGACTTGTGAGGACAGGTGGAGCTACAGCATTTCTCTGGAGTGAAAACTGATGATACAAAATGATAAGAGGCATAGTTCTGAAGGGCAACCTTTTTGCACAGAGGACAGTGAATATATAGAATGAGCTGCTAGAGCAAGTGGGTGAGGTGGGTGCAGTTATATTTCAAAGAGACCTGGACAGATATAGATGCAGGGAAAGCAAGCTAACTAGTGTAGACATCTTGGTCAGCATGAGAAGATGGGCCAAAGGGCCGGCTTCCTTGCTCCACAACTCTTTGAAGTGAAGGAGAGTGAGAGGTGACTTCTTGGAGATGTTTAAAATGATAGGCATAGATTGTGTGGACGGTCGGAGATCCTTGTCCAGGGTAGAAGTGGCTAATATGAAGGGTATAATCTTAAAGGACTGGAAGAAAGCATGGGGGTGGGGGGGGGTTGGAATGTCAGATGTAAGTTTTTTATACAGTGAGTGTCGGGTGTGTGGAATGCCCTGCTCAGCATAGTGGTAGAGGCAGACATATTAGGGGCATTGAAGAGACTGTTAGATAGGCACTTTGATTATATATAAAATGGAGAGCAAGAGAGGAGAGAAGGATTAGAGTAACAGAGAGTAGGTTAATAAATTGGTGCAACACCATGGGCCAAAGCTGACTGTACTGTTGTGTAATGTTATCTGTTCCAACTATGACTGTGAGAAAGTTGGAATAATGCCAGCAACACAGCACTGTGTTATGGAGTGAGGAAGCTGGATTAACACTGGCCAAGGTACACTCAGTAATGGGAGGTGAGGAGCTGATGAGTGATATTCTGAAGGAGTTGGATTAACACTGGAGAAACAGTCAGTGGCACAGTTCTGTGGGAGAGACATTACTAAGTGACAGGGCAATACAATTCATTGTAAAAAATGAGGTTAGTGAGTGACGGTGTTGGATGGGTTGTTGTAGGTTAACCATTCCTCAATTAACGACTGCACTGAGGGAAGTTGCTTTCAGTAGGATCTGGATTAACATCAAAGTTCAATTTATACATTATACAACCTTAAGATTTATGTCCTTACAGGCAGCTACAAACAAAGAAACCCCAAAACAGCCCACTAAAAAAAGACCGTCAAACATTACAGATAGTTATCCAGTTCGAGATCCTGTAACATGTCAGAGTATGTATCTAAACTTGGTTAAAGAGGTGGGAATTCAGGAGAGCCGAAGGGAACGAGAGTGTGAATAGGTTTAGATAAGGACTCCTAGGTTTTATAGTTTAGCCCCAATGGTGATCAATTAAATTCAGAAACAGGCCTTTCAGCCCATCTAGTCCATACCAAACTGTTAATCCACCTAGTTCCATCGATTTGCACCTGGACATTACCTTCCATACTCCACACATCCATGTACTTATCCAAATTCCTCTGTAATACTGAAATCAAACCCACACTTCCGCAGGCACCTTGTACCACGTGGAAAACTGCAGCTCACCCTGAGACCATGGGAACAGAGGAAGGCTTAATCTGCACAGTGACTTAATTATTTGTATTAATGACTCAATTTCATCTCCCACCATGTACAGTGAAATGATATTTAAATGGCAAAATTTTTAAAAACACCATCAATACTATCGATGATATACAAAATTATTTTATTATTTTATTGAGATACAGTGTGGAATAGGCCCCTTGAGTCACGCCGCCCAGCAAATCCACGATTTAATCCTAGCCTAATCACAGGACAATTTACAATAACCAATTAACCCACCAGTCGGTGCATCCTTGGAACGTGGGAGGAAACCAGAGTACCCAGAGGAAACCCACGCATTCACAGGGAGAGCGTACAATCTCCTTGCAGGCAGTGGCAGGAATTGAACCTGCGTCACCTGTACTGTAAAGCGCTGTGTTAACCACAACGCTACCGAGGGGTAGAGATAGATTAAATGTAAACACGCTTTTTCCACTGAGATTGGGTGAGACTAGAACTACGGGTCATAGGTTAAAGGTGAAAGGTGAAATATTTAAGAGGAACTTTTTCACTCAGGGTGGTGTGAGATATTTAAGTGAAATTTGGATAGGTACATGGATTGGAGGGGTATGGAGTGCTGTGGTCCAGATGCAGGTTGATAGGACTAGGTAGAATAAGAGTTCACTATGGACTAGATGGGCTGAAGGGCCTGTTTCTGTACTGTAATGTTTTATGGCTTTACAACGGTCCCGAAGGATCACTCTATGCAGCTGATGCAGCCTAGGGGAACATCACAACTCGCTCTGACCCAAGGTCCTCACCACACTTGTTGGACCCCCTTTGAAACTCCTTTTAAGATGGAAGCTGTGTGGCTGCCCTCTGTGGGTGAATGGTAAACTTACACAGGCACACCTCATGGATGAGATAGGAACAGAGCACGCTGGAGATGATCTGCAGGATGTGCACCACTTGAGAGGCTCGGAGTTACTGTTTCAGTCAGTGACATCTCCACAGTTCCGATCTTAGTCAGCAATGAGACCTCTTCTGAATCTGGGGTGGGGCGGTATGGTAGTGTAGCAGTTAGTGCAATGCTGTCCTGTGCCGGCAATCCACTTCCAATGCAGTGTCATCTGCAAAGAGTTTGTACTTTCTCCCATGGTCATATGGGTTTCACCTTGGTGCTCCGGTTTCCTCCAAAGACTCATTGGTTTGTAGGTTAATCTGTCATGTGGGTGTAATTGGGTGGCATGGCTCGTTGGGCCAAAAGGGCTTGTTACCGTGCTGTGTCTCTAAATAAATTTAAAAATAAGAATCAGTAACTGATGTACACTCAGTGGCCACATTATTAGGTACACCTGTATGTCGAGGCAAATATCTAATCAAACAATCATGTGGCAGTAACTATGCAGACATGGTCATGAGGTTCAGTTGTTGTTCAGACCAAACATCAGAATGGGGAAGAAATGTGATCTTAGTGACTTTGACTGTGGAATGATTGTTGGTGTCAGACAGGGTGGTTTGAGTATCTCAGAAACCGCTGATCTCCTGGGATCGTCACACACAACGGTCTCTAGATTGGTGCAAGAAACAAAAACGTCCAGTGAGAGGCAGTTCTGTGGGTGAAAATGCCTCGTTAATAAGGGAGGTGAGAGGAGAATGGCCTGACTGGTTCAAGCTGATAGGAAGGTGACAGTAACTCAAATAACCACTTGTTACAACAGTGGTGTGCAGAAGAGCATCTCTGAATGTACAAGATATTGAACCTTGAACAGGATGGGCTACAGCAGCAGAAGACCACGAACATACACTCAGTGGCCACTTTATTAGGTACAGGAGGTGCCTAATAAATATAGAAGAGTACAGCACAGAAACAGGCCATTCAGCCCACTCAGTTGTGCCGAACCAGCTAAATCCCTCCTACCTACACAATATCCATATCCTTACATCCATGTGCCTATCCAAATGTCTCTTAAAAGCCTTTAATGTGTTTGCCTCTACCACCGTACTGGGCAGCCACCACTCTCTGAGTAAAAATTCTACCCCTCACATCCCCCTTGAAGCTACCCACCCACCACCTTCAGTGCATGCCCTCTGGTGTTAGACATTTCAACCCTGGGAAACTGATACTCCCTGTCTATTCTATCTATGTCTCTCATAATCTTATAAACCTCTGTCACTCCAGTGAAAGCAACCCAAGTTTATCTAGCCGCTTGTGATAGCACATGCCCTCTAAACCAGGCAGCATCCTGATGAACCTCTTCTGCACCCTCTCCAAAGCCTCAACATCCATCCTATAGTAGGGCAGCCAGAACCGTATGTATGTGGCCTAACCAGAGTTTTATAAAGTTGTAACATAACCTCTTGACTTTTGAACTTAATGCCTCAACTAATAAAAGCCATAAAACTTCTTAACCACCTTATCAAGCTGTGTAGACACTTTCAAGGAGTTATGAACTTGAACTCCTAGATCTCTCTGCTCAGCAACAATGTTAAGGATCTTGCCCTTAATAGTGTACTGTCTCCTTGCCAAGGTGCAACACCTCACAGTTATCTGAGTTAAACTCCATTTGCCATTTCTCTGCCCATATCTGCAATTGATCTATATCATGCTGTATTCCTTTGCCAGTCCTCTACCCTATCCACAACTCCACCAATCTTGGTGTCATCCACAAACTTACTATCCCACCCACCTACATTTTTATCCGGGTCATTTATATACATCACAAACAGCAGAGGTCCCAGCACAGATCCCTGCGGAACAACACTAATCACAGACCTCCAGCTCGAATAAGTCCCTTCAACTATTACCTTCTTGTCTCCCTAGTGCAAGCCAATTCTGAATCCAAGCAACTAATTTGCTGTGGACCCCATGCATCTTAATCCTCTGGATTAGCCTCCCTTGAGGGACTAAAATCCATGTAGACAACATTTACTGCCCTACCCTCATCAATCTCTCTCGTCACCTTGTCAAAAACTCAGTCAAGTTGATAAGATATGATTTGCCCTGCACAGAGCCATGCTGGCTCTCCTTAATAGGCCATGAGTTTCCAAGTGCTCAGATACCCTATCCCTAAGAATTTTCTCCAACAATTTCCCTCAACTGATGTGAAACTCACCGCTCTGTAGTTCCCAGGATTTTCCTTTGTTCCCTTCTTAAGCAGAGGTACAATATTAGCCACTTGCCAGTCCTCCAGACCTCACCTATGCCTAGAGTGGACATGAAGATACTGGTCAAGGCCCCAGCAATCTCATCTCTTACCTCCTTCAATAACCTGAGGTAAACTCCATCAGGCCCTGGAAAATTATCCATTTTAATACTCATGAGGAGCCCCAAAACTTCCTCCCCCTTGATCCCTAAATGCCCCAACTTATTATACACTCAGCACTGGTCTCTTGGTCCTCTATATCCTTTTCCTTGGTAAATACTGAAGCAAAGTACTCATTAAGTACCTCACTCATGTTCTCTGCATCCAAGCACATGTTCCCCCCTTTATCCTTGAGTGGTCCCACCCTCCCCCTGGTTATTCTCTTGCTCTTGATAAATATATAGAATGCTATGGAATTCACCCTAATCCTACTTGCCAAGGACTTTTCCTGGTCCCTCCTGTCTTTCCTAATTCCCTTCTTTAGTTATTTTCTGGCTTCTTTATACTCCTCATTGTGCTTCATTTGATCCTAATTTCCAAGGCTTTACATACTTTTCCATTTTCTTCTTGACTAAATTCATCACTTCTCTGGACATCAAGGTTCTCTTATCTCTCCATCCCATATTTCCATCTGGCAGGAACATGCTTTTCCTGTATTTTGTGCAATTGGTCCTTAAACACCCTCCACATGGCTGATGTGGACTTGTCGGAGAAAAGATTTTTCCAATTAACTCTCCTTAGTTCTTGCCTAATGCTCTCATATTTCACCCTACTCCAGTTTAAAACTCTCCCACAAGGACTGTACCAATCCTTATCTATAGCCATTCTGAAGATTAAAGAGCTGTAGTCATGGTTCCCGAACAGCTCACCCACTGAAAAGTCAGTCACCCGGCCAGGCACTACCAAACACCAGGTCCAGTACGGCCCCTCCTCTCATTGGACCATCCACATATTGATTTAAGAAACCATCCTGGATACACTTAACAAGTTCTTCCCCATCTAAACCCTTTACACTATGAAAGTCCAGTTTATGTTAGAGAAGTTGAAATCCCCCATGACAACAACCCTATTATTTTTGCACATTTTTATAATCTGTTACTGAGTGTCCCTGTGGCTATTGGGGGGGGGGGTTCTGTAGTACAGCCCTATCAGTGTGATTGCACCCTTCGTATGTCTGAGTGGACTCAGTGTCTGACCCCTCCATTATGTCTTCCCTGAGTGGCTGCTGAGTGTATCTGGTGAAATTTGTTTTCTTGCGGCAATAAGTAAGTACTAAAAAGAGAGCAATTTAGTGAGGCAAGCCTCATGGACCGGTAAAGTTTCGTGAGTTGTGAGCACGCTCAGAAGCACGGCAACACTTGCAGGCTGCCCCAGCACATCCTCAGATTGCGGTGGTCATTGACACAAATAACCAACTTTCACTGTCAGCTTTGATGTACATGTGTCAAATAAAACTGCTCTTTAATCTTTTAAACCTATTCTCACTAGATTTGTTCTCACATAAGCTGGCTCCTATGCAGATTGGAGTTCTTCATGGAAACCAGGCCAGCTATACAGATCTCCTTTACCTCATTACTGATCCGTGTCACCAAATCTAAAATTATCTTTGTGCATTTGGTATTGATTTTCTTCATGATTTCATGTGTGCCGAGGAAAATCTGGAATTGCTAATTGAGGCAGCTCGAAGCTGCAACTCGTCAAACTGCAGAGCAGAGGGCATCAGCCAGCAGGACGTCAGGGGATATTAAAACTCCCACTCTGGGCTGACAGCATTTCAGCTGCTGAAATGTCCTGAATGGAATTTCAATCACCTTCAATAGAACGTCCCTGTTTCTGAAGGTTACCTACAGACATAAACAGGGCAGGTTTGAACTGGTAGACATGAACCTCTGAACTTAAGGTGCGGACAGAATTCTGAATGAGTATTGAGACAAAAGTTCAGAACCATTTGGGAAATACTCAGATTTCTGCTCCATTTATTTATCACCGGTACTGTACACAGAAACGTACAGTGAAATGCACTGTTCACAATAACAACCTAAGGGTGTGCTGAGGGCAGCCCGTAAGTGTCATCATACATTTCAGCACCAACATAGCATGCCCATAATGTTCAGCCGGATATCACAAACTACAACAACGAAAGCAAAACAAGACTCTTACTTCCTCATGCCCGCTCACGCACACCCACGGTTCTCCAACCCCAGGGCAGGCCACTTCTCAGCCCCCAGCCAACGTTGCACTCGCGGACTCACAGACCCCGGCCCTCCGACTTACCCCAGTGGATCTGCAGACCTGCCGATTCAGGTGCTGTTTGCAGAAAGCTTGAATCAGAAAATTTGTGAGCCATTGTGCAGTGGGCAGTGTTAATTCTCTTGAGTTGCTGGGTGTGTACAATTGTAATGGTCAAGTTACAGGGCTAGTAACAAAGATGGCTGAATCGCTGATTAAGAGAGAGAGAGTCCAAATCCCTTAAGTGGGAGATTTAAATGCAAGGACTTAATAATTAAAACTGGTTTTGGTTAAAAAAAAATCAAAAGTCTGCTGACAGGCACCAGAACAGTTTATTCTTAACCATCTCCTCAACTGAGGGGCAATTAGTGCCAGACAATCAGTGCCAACCTTGCCAGCAATCCGCACATCCTGAGAATAAAGAAATGTTCACCTAACAGCAGAGGCACAAGAGATTCTGCAGACACTGGAAATCCAGAGCAACACACACAAAGTACTGGAGGAATTCAGCAAGCCAGGCAGCATCAATGAAGAGGAATAGACAGTCGATGTTTTGAACCAAGACTCATTATTGGACCATAAGGCATAGGAGCAGAATTAGGCCACTCAGCCCATCGAGTGTGCTCCGCCATTCCATCATGGTTGATTTATTTTCCTGCTCTACTTCATACTCCCAGCTTCTCCCTGTTACTGTTGTAATCATGGACCTAACAACCTCTGCTTTAAATACACCCGATGGCTTGGCCTGCACAGTAGTCTGCAGCACTGAATTCCACAGATTCACCACCTTCTGGCTAAAGAAATTCCTTCTCATCTCTGTTCTAAAGGGACGTTCCAGTTGTAACATCCTTGTGAATGCTGTGAGTGGGAAGTGGCCGAGTGGCAAGACGTCCAGGGATGGATATCTGAATTTCGGCAGTGGAAAATGCGGCTGGAGTTAGAGGAGAAAGTGAAATCATGGAGACAGCAGATGCTGCAATCTGGAGCAATGTGCTGGAAGATCTCAGTGGGTCGAGCAGCATCTGCGGGAGGTGGGTTGGGAAGGGCTTGTTGAAGTTTCAAGATCTCAGAGTGTGCTTGGCAGTAGCCTTCTACAGAGAAGGGGTTATGGAATCCAACCTCACCTCAGAGATATCTTCTCCAGAAACGAAATTGCCCAAAATATTGGAGATCATGTTTCCCTCAGGAAATGCACTCCAGCTGTTTCTGCAGTTATTTTTAAGCTAGTTTTTAATCTTTCTACAGAACGAAGATTTCTTTTGCTGTCAAGCCAATGTCATTAAGCTGGAAGTGGTGCAGATATGATTCATGAGCAGGTTACTGGGACTGGAGGGCTCGAGTTAAAAAGAGATTGTCGGTATCTGGGAATACAGATCCATAGTTCTGTGACATCATATGTAGAGAAGGTCATAAAAAGAGTTTTTGGCATGTTGGCTTTCATAAATCAGAATTATGAGTACAAGAGATGAGATGTTATGTTGAAATTGTACAAGACAATGTTGAGGCCAAATATGGGGCACTGTGTGCAGTTTTGGTCACCTACCTACAGGAAAGATATCAATAAGATTGAAAGAAGACAGAGAAAATTTACAAGGATATTGCCAAGTCATGAGGATCTAATTTATAGAGAAAGGATGAATAGGTTAGGATTTTTTCCCCTGGAGCATAGGTGAATGAGGGGAGATTTTAAAAAGTTATTTTAAGAGTATAGAAAGGATAAATGCACACAGGCTTTTTCCACTGAGATCATGGGTTAAGAAGGAAAGTTGAAATGTTTAAGGAGAGCCTGAGGGGGATCTTCACTCAGAGGGTGGTGAGAGGTGGAACGGGCTGCCAGCAGAAGTGGTGGATGTGGGTTTGGTTCCGACATTTTAGTGAAGTTTGGATACGTACGTGGATGGGAGGGGTGAAGGACTGTGATCCAGGTGCGGATCGATGGAACTAGACCGAAGAACAGTTCAGCACTGGACTAGATGGGCCAAAGGCTCAGTTTCTGTAGTTCTCCATCACTCTGTGATTCCATGAGAAATTGGATAGGGAGGGACTGGTTCCTGAAGTGTAGAAAGCTGAGGGGTGACCATGGGTTTATGAGGAACATAAATAACGTTACTCCCAGAGTAACAGAGCCCAAAACCAGAGGGCGCAGATTTAAGGTAAGTCTAAAAAGGGACCTAAGAACTAATTTCTTAACACAGAGTGTGGTGGGTATCTGGATCGAGCTGCCAGAAGAAGTGGCAGATCCAGCGACATTTACAACATTTAAACGGCATCTAGACTGGTACACGGACAGGAAGGGTTTCGAGGGATGTGGGCCAAACACAGGCAAATGTTATTGAGGAATGAATCGGAACCAGAATCATTGACATAGTTTGTTATTTAGCAGCATAGAAAGGATACAGAGGAGATTTACAAGGATCGTAAGTGCAAAATAATCTGCAGATTCCGGGGTCAAAGCAACACTCACAACACGCTGGAGGGACTCAGCAGGTTGGGCAGCATCTGTGGAAGCTAACAGTCAACGTTTCGGGCCGGAACCTTTCATCAGGACTGAAGAGGGAAGGGGCAGAGGCCCTATAAAGAAGGTGGGGGAGGGTGGGAAGGTGAAGGCTGGTAGGTTCCAGGTGAAAAACCAGTAAGGGGAAAGATAAAGGGGTGGTGGAGGGGAAGCAGGGAGGTGATAGGCAGGAAAGGTGAAGAAGGAATAGGGGAAAGCACAATGGGTAGTAGAAAGAGGTGGAACCAAGAGGGAGGAGGTAGGCAGCTGGGGGAGGGGGCAGAGTGAAATAGGGATAGGGGAAGGGAGGGGGAGGGAATTACCGGAAGTTGGAGAATTCAATGTTCATGCCAAGGGGCTGGAGACTACTTAGACGGTATGTGAGGTGTTGCTCCTCCAACCTGAGTTTAGCCTCATCATGGCAGTAGAGAAGGCCACGTATGGACATATCTGAATGGGAATGGGAAGCAGAGTTGAAGTGGGTGGCTACCGGGAGATCCTGTCTGTTGTGGCGGACGGAGCGGAGGTGCTCGACGAAAGGATGTTGCCTGGATTGGGGAGCATGCCTTATGAGAATAGGTTGAGTGAACTCGGCCTTTCCTCCTTGGAGTGACGGAGGATGAGAGGTGACCTGATAGAGGTGTATAAGATGATGAGAGGCATCGATTGTGAGGATCATCAGAGGCTTTTCCCCAGGGCTGAAATGGCTAGCACGAGAGGGCACAGTTTTAAGGTGCTTGGAAGTAGGTACAGAGGAGATGTCAGGGGTAAGTTTTTATACAGAGAGTGGTGAGTACATGGAATGGGCTGCTGGTGATGGTGGTGGAGGTGGAAACAACAGGGTCTTTTAAGAGACTCCTGGATGGATACATGGAGCTTAGAAAAATAGAGGGCTGTGGGTAAAGCCTAGGTAGTTCTAAGGTAGGGACATGTTCGGTACAGCTTTGTGGGCCGAAGGGCCTGCATTGTGCTGTAAGTTTTCTGTCTTTCTATGCTTCTATCAGTACAGTGCAATACATCACAAATTACTGTAAGTTACAACAAGAAATATAAAAAGTAAAAATGAGCCAAAAAGAGAGCAAGGTATGAGCTAGTGTTCATGGACCAGGTAGAAATCTGATGATGGAGGGGGAGAAGCTGTTTTTCAAAACGGTGACTGCGTATGTGTGAGGAGGTTTAATTTGGAAGGGGGTGGATACAAAACAACGTTAAAAAAAGAGCATTTAAAAAAAGATCGGAAGAGAAAGCTGGCTGGCAGCAGAAGAAATAGAACGTACTTAAATGGAACCAGATTCCATGAGGCTGCAAGTTTATAGAAACTGCGAACCTAGGAACCGTATTAATCACGGCGGGTAAACTACTGGCGTAATTAACCACATGGGATTGTGATGCCTTGGCAACAGAAGATTCTTGGCTAAAGAAGGAGCTGAAATGTGTTCTAAATACTTCTGCGAACAAGGCTGAGTAATCTGGAACAATAAAGGACAGAATCTATTTGTTTATAGAGTTAAGAAATGAGGGAGGTACAGTACCCTACTGGGAATTTGCCATAGGCTGCCAACCGTCCAGAAGTTTGTTGAGAAGCAAATGAGCAGGGAAATTGAAGAACTTTGCAAAAGGCATAAAGGAGTGATGTTGACTTCATCTGTCTGAATAAAGATGAAGAAAATAAGTAAACATATATAGAAAGATTAGCTCTATTTGTCACAGGTACATCGAAATATCGAGACATACAGTGAAAGGCGTTGTTTACGTCAAGACCAACAGAGTTTGAGGATGTGCTGGGGGCAGCCCACAAGTGTCAAACATAGGATGCCCACAACTCCGTCGCTGGCAGCCCATTCCACGCACTCACCACTCTCCGCGTAAAAAATCTCACCCCTGACATCTCCTCTGTACCTACTTCCAAGCACCTTAAAACCATGTCCTCTCGTGCTAGCCATTTCAGCCCTGGGAAAAAGCCTCTGACTATCCACACGATCAATGCCTCTCATCATCTTGTACACCTAACTCCTTCCAGACAGTGGCAGAAGTTGAGCCCCTGTTGCGGGTGCTGTACTGGCTAGTAGGCAGTACCTCCTTCCCGATAGTAGTAATGAGAACAGAACATGTCCCGGATGGCGAGGATCCAACGTGATGCCTGCCACTTCCTGAGGCAGCAGCTCTTGAGGAAGTCGTTGATCTCAGGGAGTGTTGTGCCCTGAGGAGCAGGCTGGGTCTACGCTCTCTACAGCCCCTTGCAATTCTGTGCATTGGGAACCTCCATTCAAGGCTGTGATGCAATCAGTCTAAATGCTCTATTGAACAGGGTATAGAAAATCCAAAAGCAGATCTTGGAGCAGTTGAAGGGGTTGATTCCGGTGTTGAGAGATTGTGTCCGTCAGTTAATTTCCTTTGGGGTGAGAAATCCTTCCTGTCAATTCTAATCAGCTTTCTGCTCCCAGGCGTACGATTTCTCTCTCTTGACTTGCTGCCTTGCCGCATTGATTTGGATTAATTACCTGGCAATGGTCTCTGTCGGTGGAACTGAGCAGCATTGACCTTCCCATTACGGAAAGGGCAGGCACTTAGAGCCCACTGAAGACTTCATTGTGAATGAGGATTGAGAGAATTTACAAGATTGTCTGCATTTGATCAGGCAAATGAGAGTCGATGAATTGATTTTGGAGATCAGAGGGAAATGCTTACATGGAGTCACATGGGCAATGGGTGTTGGTGGCATCTTAATCTCCTGATTTGTCTCTGAAAGCAGGGTCTTTGAAGTTTCTCTTCAGTGTCCCTGTGACTCTGCCCCAAGGATACACCGAGCAAAATTCAATATCCACTTATCTTCATTCTAAACTCATTCTCTTAGAACATAGAAAACTACAGCTCAATCCAGGCCCTTCAGTCCACGATGTTGTTTTAACCTTATAATCTAGTCTAAGATCAATCTAACCCTTCTGTTCCACATAGTCTTCCATTTTTCTATCATCTAAGTGCCCATTTAAGAATCTATTATGCTCCTCTTGTGTTTACAACCTGAAAAAAAGTCTCTGGCTACCCACACTGTCTGTGCCTCTTAAGATCATATACATCTCTATCAAATCATCTCTCCTCCTCCTTCGCTGCATAGAGAAAAGACCTGGCTCGTTCAGGCTACTCTCGTAAGACATGCTCTATAATCCAGGCAGTATCCTGGTAAATCTCCTCTGCACCCTCTCTAAAGCTTCCATATCATTCCATATATAATGAAGCAAGCAGAACTGAGCAAAATACTCCAAACGTGGCTGAACCGGAGTTCTGCAGAGCTGCAAAGTTACTTCACAGATTCTCCTACATGTATCACATTATTAAGGCTATTTAACCCATTAAATCCATGCAATATACATGTAGAACAATCATGCCAGGCTGATTCCCACATCTCCACCCCCACAGCCTAGTGCAGGTCTTCCCAACCTTTTTTATGCCATGGACCCCTACCATTAACAAAGAGGTCCATAGACCCCAGGTTGGGACCCCTGACCTAGTGGAATATTTTCTGTCCAACTCCGATCTAATTCCCTTTCAAACACCTTGATTCCATGCACCCCAGTTAACCAGCAGAGGGTCCCAATCTTTCATTTCCTCTGTCCCTCTCACATATCTTTTACACTGTGTCCCAAAGTCAGTGTCTCCTATTTCTGAACCATCTGCCACTGGGAATGCCTTCCCCCATTCAACCCTGTCCAAATCCACCAAGATCTTCTCCACCTTTGTCAGATCTCTTTTCCATCGTGTTAATTCCCATTTTCTCTTGTTTAATCTTGCAGCTGGCATGGTGGCTCAGCAGGTAGAGATGCTGTCTCATGGCTCCAAGGTCCCATGTTTGATCCTGACCCTTGGTCATAAAGTTATTCAACATGGAAACAGGCCTTTGGCCCCAAGTTTCCCACTTACTCACAGTGGCCACTTTATTAGGTACACCTGCACACATGCTTGTTAACATAAGTATCTAACTCTGGACCACAAGCTATTTCAAGAGTATTGCTTCCTCAGAATTTTTTTTGTTTATGATAGATCACTTGAAGCTGAACACAAATATAATTTCAGACTATGTGTATCAGGTGAAAATTTGGAGAAACAAGAAATTAACTTTTATTAAGTATAATGCGTTTAATTGCATAATGGTGCTGACGCTTTGCAATAGCTCAACTAAGCTAAAAATATTTTCTTGATGAGTTTCACTTCTATTCAGTGTCTTGCTGAAGTGTCCAACAGTAATCATCCAGCACAGATAGACTCCAGTTCCTTGAAACCATTTCTCTATCACCACAATGTCCTGTTGATACCTTCCACTGAGCTTGTTACTGACAGTGTAACGATTTGCAGTGGAGAAGTCTAAATGGGAATGTAGAAAATGAATCTTTAGTGACATGTTGCACTTCATGGTTTCGTATGCTTTGTGCTCTGTAGTTGTCAAGAAAAATTTCAACAACATCCTTGAATGCCTTCCATGTGATTTTCTCCGGTCCCACTAGAAGTTATTTGAATTGCCTGGCATTGATGGCCTACTAGACTTGTAGACCAACAAAAATACCTTCCTTAACTTGGCATCAGTTACTCTGGGAAATATCTGTCTCAGAAAACAAAATACTTCACAAAAATTATAGCTTCTGTACAACCTGCCCTTCCAGGCAGCATCCGCCCTGCCTAAACATGCCCAGGCATGCCTGGACAAGATAGAAAACTTTTCAGCTTACATTGTGGGCAACATTTTAACTGACTTGAATGATTAATTGAAATAACAAATATAAGTGATTACAAAAAAGTGGTGTGTGATAGGGAAATTTTCATGATCAGCAGCCCAAAATACATAAGATACAATCAAAAGTATTCAGGAAGCAAAATCTTTGCTGTCCAGTGTAAACAGCCAATCATGTGGCGATAATTCAATGCATAAAAGCATGCGGACATTGTCAAGAGGTTCAGTGGTGTTCAAACCAAACATCAGAACTGTGGAATGATTGTTGGTGCCAGAAGGGGTGGTTTCAGTATCTCAGAAACTGCTGGTCCCGCACTCAACTCAGTGAACCCATCAGGGGGTGCTTAATAAAGTGGCCACTGAGTGTAAGTTAGTTCTTTTTCCCTTTGTTAGGACCCTATCACTTTAATCCGCTTCTATCTATGGACTTTTCCAAGTGTTCTTTAACTGTTGCTATGCTACTTATTTCGACCACTTGGTTCAGCAGCTCATTCCATAGATGAATCACCTTCTGGGTGTTCCTATTAAATCCTATCAAATCTCTCCCTTCTCACTTTAAACTGGCACTGTCCATTTCTTGATTCTTCAACCCTGTGAAAAGACTGTTGGCATTCAGGGTATCTGTGTCCCTCACTATTTTATACACCTTGTGCTGTGTGGAATTTGTGAGCTCTTCGATCAGTTGGCAGCTGTAGGTTTCCTCTGGACCATTTGATAAGACGTAGGAGCAGAATGAGGCCTTTCAGCCCATCGAGTCTATTCTGCCATTCCATCATGGTCGAGTTATCCCTCTCAACCCCATTCTCTGTCTTCTCCCTGTAACCTTTGATGTCCTGTTTAATCAAGAACCTATCAACCTCCACCTTATATATACCCAGTGGCTTGGCCTGCATGGCTATCCTTGGCAATGAATTTCTACAGATTCACCACCCTCTGGCTGAAGAAAATTTTCTTCACCTCTGCTCCAAATGGATGTCCTTTTATTTTGAGACTGTGGCCTCTGGCGCTAGATGTAGGAAACTTGCTCTTCCTATCCACATGATCTAAGCCTTTCAATATTTAGTAGGTTCCCCCCTCCCCCCACCACCACCCCATTCTTCTAAACTCCACTGAGTAAGTCTCAGAGCCACCAAAAGCAAATCATACAAACCCCATTTCCAGAAAAGTTGGGATATTTTCCAAAATGCAATAAAAACAAAAATCTGTGATATGTTAATTCACGTGAACCTTTATTTAACTGACAAAAGTACAAAGAAAAGATTTTCAATAGTTTTACTGACCAACTTAATTGTATTTTGTAAACATACACAAATTTAGAATTTGATGGCTGCAACACACTCAACAAAAGTTGGGACAGAGGCATGTTTACCATTGTGTTACATCACCTTTCCTTTTAATAACACTCTTTAATCGTTTTGGAACTGAAGATACTAATTGTAGTAGATTTGCAATTGGAAGTTGTGTCCATTCTTGCTTGATTTAAGACTTCAGCTGCTCAACAGTCCGTGGTCTCCGTTGTCTGATTCTCCTCTTCATGATGTGCCATATATTTTCAATAGGAGATAGGTCTGGACTGGCAGCAGGCCAGTCAAGCACACGCACTCTGTGCCTACAAAACCACGCTGTTGTAGCCCGTGCAGAATGTGGTCTGGCATTGTCCTGCTGAAATAAGCATGGACGTCCCGGGAAGAGACGTCGCCTTGATGGCAACATATGTCTCTCTAAGATCCTAATATACGCCTCAGAGTCAATGGTACCTTCACATGCATGCAACTCACCCATGCTGTGGGCACCGATGCACCCCTATCCCATCACAGATGCTGGCTTTTGCACCTTTCGCTGATAACAATCAGGATGGTCATTTTCGTCTTTGGCACGGAGAACTTGATGCCCATTTTTTCCGAAAACTTGCTGAAATGTGGACTCATCTGACCACAGCACACGGTTCCACAGTCTTTCGGTCCATCTGAGATGAGCTCGGGCCCAGAGAACTCGCCGGTGTTTCTGCATAGAGTTGATGTATGGCTTCCTCCTTGCGTAATACAGTTTCAAGTTGCATTTCTGGATGCAGCAACGGACTGCGTTGAGTGACAATGGTTTTCCGAAGTACTCCCGAGCCCAGGTGGCTATAATTGTCACAGTAGCATGACGGTTTCTTAGGCAGTGCCGCCTGAGGGCTCGAAGATCACGTGCATTCAACAGTGGTTTCCGACCTTGCCCTTTACACACTGAGATGTCTCTGAATCCTCTGAATCTTTCCACAATATTATGTACTGTAGATGTTGAAAGACCTAAATTCTCTGCAATCTTGCATTGAGAAATGTTCCTTTTGAACTGACTAACAATTCTCTCATGAATTTTGGCACAAGGGGATGAGCCACGACCCATCCTTGCTTGCAAAGACTGAGCCTTTGATGGACGCTACTTTTATACCCAGTCATGATACCTCACCTGCTACCAATTACCCTGCTTAATGTGGAGTCTTCCAAACCGGTGTTACTTGAATATTCTGTGCACTTTTCAATCTTATTTTAACTCTGTCCCAACTTTTGTTGAGTGTGTTGCAGCCATCAAATTCTAAATTTGTGTATATTTACAAAATACAATTAAGTTGGTCAGTAAAACTATTGAAAATCTTTTCTTTGTACTTTTGTCAGTTAAATAAAGGTTCACGTGAATTAACATATCACAGATTTTTGTTTTTATTGCATTCTGGAAAATATCCCAACTTTTCTGGAAATGGGGTTTGTACATTAAACCTTATATTCCTGGGATCATTCTTGTGAATCTCCTTTGCACCCTTTCCAACACCAGCATGTCTTTTAAGGGACCCAAAACTGCTACAATACTCCAAGTGCGGTCTGACCAATGCCTTATAAAGCCTCAACATTGCATCCTTTTGTATTCTAGTCCCGTCAAAATGAATGCTAACATTGCATTTTCCTTCCTCGCCACAGACTCAATCTTCAGACTAACCTTTAGGGATCCCTGCACGATGAATCCCAAGTCCCTCTGCACCTGATTTTTGAATTCTCTCCCCATTTTGAGAACAGTCTATACCTTTATTCCTTCTACCAAAGTGCATGACCATACACTTCTCTACACTGTGTTCCATCTGCCGCTTCTTTGCCCATTCACCCAATCTATCTACATCTTTCTATAGACACCCTCCTTCCTCAGCACTACCTGCCCCTCTACCTAACGTCAACCATTATGAAATAGTTTGAGTGGCTAGTCATGGAGCACATTAAAGCTGTACTCTCGGCTACACTGGACCCTTTCCAGTTCACCTATCGCTCAAATTGATCCACTGATGATGCAATAGCCTCTGCCCTTCACTTTGCCCTGTCCCACCTGGAAAATGGGGTCTCATATGCCAGACTGCAGTTTATAAACTTTAGTTCAGTGTTCAAAACCATCATACCCCAGAAATTGGTGGGGAAACTGTTCTCTCTGGTTCTCAACACCTCCCTCTGCAATTGGACCCTGAACTTCTTAACAGTGAGGCCACAGGAAACCCATGTGGGCAGCAATGTCTCTCGTCCCATTGCGCTGAGCACTGATGCTCCCCGGGGCTGTGTGCTCAGACCCCTGCTGTTCACACTGATGACACACGACTGTGTGGCAGGATCCAGCTCAATCTGCACCATCAAGTTTATAGATGACACAACAATGGTTGGTCTCATCAAGAACGGTGATGCGACAGAGTATAGAGAGGAAGTGGAGCCGTTGGTGGGTTGGTGTGAGAAGATCAACCTAAGCCTAAACGTGGAGAAGACAAAGGAAATCATTCTGGACTTCAGGAAGGTGCAGACAAACCAACCCTCTCTGTGAATACATGGCTCCTCCGTAGGGAGAGTTAAATGCACCAAGTTCCTAGGAGTTCACATCATGGATGACCTCACCTGCTCCCTTAATATTACCTCCCTGAACAAGAATGCACAGCAGCATCTCCACTTCCTCAGACTGAGGCAAGCAAGGCTCCCACCCTGCCCCTACCCACCATCTTAACTGTGTTTTACAGGAGCACCATTGAGAGCATCCAGAGAAGTTGCATCTCCATCTGGTATAGGAGCAGCCGAGCATCAGATCAGAAGTTCCAACAAAGGACTGTGAGAACAGCTGAGAGGATCATAGGGGTCTCCCTACCATCCAGCAGACATAGTTATCAGGAACGCTGCATATGCAGGGCCCTTAGTATTATCAAGGATCCCGCCCATCCATCCAGCATCCTCTTTGACTTTCTACCATCAGGCAGGAGACTATGATCAATGAAAACAAGAATGGTCAGGATGAGAAATTTCTTCCCTGCGGCCATTAGTCTTCTGAACTTCCAGCCCCATTGTACTAGAAGTGTCACTGGTTAATCTGTTCTGTACCTTACAATATTTAATATCAATGCACTTTAGTTTGTTATTTATGTGTGATTCATCTGTAGATTTTATCCTTACCTTCATAAGTTATTGTGTGTTATGTATGCTACGTGTACTACTGTGCTTTACACCCCGGTTCGGAGAAGCATTGTCTCATTGCTACATATGGTTATACACATGTGTGTAGTTAAATAACAATAAACTCATTTCATTTTACTATCTCTGCAACATCTGCAAACTTGGCCACAAAGCCATCAATTCCATCATTCAAATCATTGACATATAACATGAAAATAAGTCGTCCCAACGCTAATCCCTGTCACCGGCAGCCAACCAGCAAAGGCCCCCTTAATTCCTACTTTCTGTCCCCTGCCAGTCAGCTGATCTTCTATCCAATCTTCTTTCCAGAAAGAATTCCAGCAGATTTGTATGGCAAGGTCTCCCCTTAAGGAAACCATACTGACTTTAGCCTATTTTGTCATGTGCCCCCAAGTACCCCAAATCCTCATCTGTAATAATGGAATCCAAAATCTTCCCAACCACTGTGGTCAGGCTAACTGGCCTATAATTTGTTTTCTTTTGCCTCCCTCTCTCTTAGAGTGAAGTGACATTTGCAATTTTCCTGTCCTCTGGAATCATTCCAGAACTTAGTGAACCTTGAAAGATCATTACTAATCCATAATCTCTTCAGCTATCTTTTAGAACCCTGGGGTGTAGTTTATCTGGTCCAGGTGACTTACCTACCTTCAGACTTTCCACCTTCTCCTTAGTAATAGCAACAACACTCACTTTTGTCCCCTGGCACACTTGCATTTTGGTCATTCTGCTAGTGTCTCCCACAGTGGAGACTGACACAAAATATTTACTCAGTTTATCTACCATTCCTCTGTCCTCCATTACTACCTCTCCAGTGTCATTTTCCAGCAGTCTGATATCCACTCTCATCTCTCTTTTACCTTTTATATCTGAAAAAAAAAACATTTTGTATCCTCTTTTATATTTTGGCTAGCTTACCTTCATATCAATAGGTTTCAATAGGTTCAATAGGTACATTAAATGTCAGAAATGTATACAACATACATCCTGAAATTCTTTTTCTCACAAACATCCACAAAACAGAGGCATGCCCCAAAGAATGAATGACAGTTAGAACCCCAAAGCCCCCCCCAGCTCCCCCCCACACACAAGCAGCAGCAAAGCAATGAACCCCCCTCCTCCCCATCAGCAAAAAAAGCACCAGCACCCCCTGCCAAACACTCAAGCATGCAGCAAAGTATCGATAAAGACACAGACTTGCAGTACCCCAAAGACACCAGCCTTGAATCCGCCCGCCTCCAGAGCCACGAGAATCCGGCACCCTGAAGCTGCGCTATTCTTCCAGGCTGCGTCTTTGGCATATCGAAAAGTGGCCAGTCATGAGATCCTGAGATTGTGTCTCTTTCCTGCAAAGAACCAAAGTCAGAGTGTAACTCCAGGTCAGGGTCTTCAAAAGAACCTTGAAAGGGGAAAAAGAGATAGAAAAGAAAGAAGTAAAGTTGTTTTCGAAGATACAAGCAAAGGAGCCACCGTTTAGCGCCATCATCACTCAGCTCCGCCTCTTCAGTTACCCATTCTCTCTTTTTGGCTTTTTAGTTGCTGTCTGTTGGTTTTTAAAAGCTTCCCAATCCTTTACATTCCCACACATTTTGCTATATTATATGCTCTCGCTTTTGCTTCTATGTTGCCTTTGACTTCCCTTGCCAGCCATGGTTGCCTCATCCCAAACTTAGAAAACTTCGCTACTTTGGGATGTACCAATCCGGCGTCTCTGAATTGCTCCCAGAAACACCAGCCATCGCTGTTCTGCCATCATCCCTGCTAGTGTCCCCCTTCAATCGAGTTTGGCCAGCTACCCTCTCATGTCTGTGCAAATCCCTTTACTCTACTGTAATATTAAAACATCTGATTTTAGCTTCTCCTTCTCAAATTGCAGGTCGAATTCTATGGTATTATGATCACTGCTTCCTAAGGGTTCACCTTAAACTCCCGAATCAAATCTGGGTCATTACACAACACCGAGTCCAGAATTCCATTCCCTAGAGGATTCAACCACAAGCTGCTTTAAAAAGCCATCTTGTAGGCATTCTACAAATTCCCTCTCTTGGGATCCAACATCAACTTGATTATCCCAATCTACCCACATATTGAAATCCCCATGACTATCGTAACATTGTATATGTCATACCTTCTCCAGAAAAGATCTCAATGATCCAGAAATTTGAAACTATGCCCGCTGCACCAAATCATCAGCCATGCATTCAGCTGCCAAATCATCCTACTCGTTCCCTCACTGGCGCGTGGGACAGACAGCAATCCAGAGATTCCATTCATGGTGGACATGCTTTTCAGCTTTCTACCTGTCCCAATATTCTCTCTTCAGGACCTCCTCCCTTTTCCTATCTATGCCATTGGTACCAATATGTATAGTACCATGACTTCTGCTGTCCACCCTTCCCCTTTAGAATGCTGCGGACCCGAGCCGATACATCCCTGATCCTGGCACCTGGGAGGCAACAAACCATCCAGGTGTCTCTCTCACGTCCAGAGAATCTGCTGTCTTCTCCTCTATAGAATCCCCTATTACTACTGCAGACCTCTTCTCTCCCCTTCCCTTCTGAGCCACAAGACAGACTCAGTGCCAGAGACATGATCGCTGCAACTTCCTCCAGTAGGTCCCCCACCCAACAGTACCCAATGTGGTGTGCTAATTATTGAGGACAAAAGCCACAGAGGTACTCTGAGCTGGCTGCCTATTCTCTTTCCCTCTCCTGACGGTCACCAAATTACCTGTCTCCTACAATTTAGGAGTGACTACCTCCCTGTAACTCTTCTCTTCCACCTCTTCACTTTCCTGTATGAATGAAGGTCATCGAGCTGCAGCACCAGTTCCTTAACACAGTCTCCAAGGAGCTGCAGCTCGGTGCACATTGTGCTGACGTAGTTATCAGAAAGAATGGAGGTTTTGCAAAGTCCCCACATCTCACACAAGGAGTATACCACTGACTTCTGACCCATTCTCAGTGCTCTAGCAATGTGTTAACAGAAAGAAAAAAGCTTACTAGATACTTACTTAGAACCTCTGCCTGTGCTTGTCCAAGCCTATTCTTGCCTAAGCCTGTTGAGCCAAAGCCTGACCACTCTAACACTGTCCATTCACACCGTGGCCACTCACTGGAATAATGAAGGGGGATCTCATTGAAACCTATTGAATATTGAAAGGCCTAGATAGAATAGATGTTTCCTGTAGTGAATGAGTCTAGGACTAGAGGGCACAGTCTCAAAATAGAGTGGTGTCCATTTAGAGCAGAGATAAGGGGGAATTTCTTCAGCCAGAGGGTGGTGAATCAGTGGAATTCATTGCCACAGACGGCTGTGGAGGCTGCTTCTTGGTTAGTAAGGGCATCAAAAGTACGGGGAGAAGGTAGGAGGAAGGGGATTGAGAGGGATAATAAGTCAACCATGATGGAATGGCAGAGCAGACTTGATGGGCTGAATGGCCGAATTCTGCTCCTTTGTCTTATGGTCTTGTGTCTTGTGAGGGTGGTTAGAAAAATCAGAGGGGGTTAAAAGGTGTGTGGTTGTGAATAGTTTACTGAGTCCTAAACTCCCTCACTATAAGAAACATTTACTCTACCTAGGGAGGAATGGGTTTTATGGGAATTCTCTGAGAGGCAGCTTAGGCAATGGTCTCCTCCTACAATGTGTGGTAATGAAGAGCAAAATCCCTCATCCACTTATTCAATACCTCAGGATCTATCAGATTGGTAATCACTATAATTGTCATTCTAATCAATTCATTGATAAAAATGGATACAGAAAACATTCAAAGTTCAAAGCAAATTTATTATCAAACTACATATATGTCACCATATACTACCTGAGATTCATTTTATTGCGAGTATTCGCTATAAATACAACAGAGTCAATGAAAGACCACCCCTAACAGGGTGAGCAAACAACCAACATGCAAAAAGCAACAACCTGTGCAAATGGAAGAAATAAATAAATAAACAAATAACCAATAAATATCAAGGCTATGAAAGGAAGAGTCCTTGAAAATGAGACCATAGCCTGTTGGAACAGTTCAGTGATGGGGTGAGTGAAATTGAGTGAGGTTATCCCCACTGATTCAGGAGCCCGATGGCTGAGTGAGAATAACTTCTGAACCTGGTGGTTTGGGTCCTGTACCTTTGACCTAATGGCAGCGATGAGAAGAGAGCATGGTCCGGATGGTGATGGATGGTGCTTTCTTGCAACAGCGCTCTGCGTAGATGTGCTCGATCAAGGGAAGGGCTTCAACAGGTGAGTCAGCAGCTGTGGAGAGAGAAACTGCATTCACCATGGACACACCCCTCCCATTGTCAGTAGTATCTGCAGGGGGTGCTGCCACAAGAAGGAAGCACCCATCATTAAAGATCCGCACCGTCCGAGCCATGCCATCTTCTGGCAGCTACCATCAGACAGGAAGTACAGAGGCCTGAAGTCCCACATCACCAGGTTCTTCCCTTCAACCATTCAGTTCTGCAACCAACTGACACAACCCTAATCACTACAGTTTAACAAAATGTGACCACTCTGATTACTTTGCACTACAATGAATTACTTTTTGGTACTTATGTTTTAGCTTTGAACACATTGTGTATAATTTATGTTTAATTTATCCTTTGTTGACCAATCCTCTTCATATGATGTTATGGTCCCGCGTATAGGTTTTTCATTGAACCCGTGCACACAGGAACTTGTGCATTTGACAATAAACTCAGTCTTGACTTTGACATTGTGGGATAGTGAAGAGTGAGACATTCCTTTTGGTGTCGGTTGTTGGTCAACCATGAGCCGGAAAAGCACCTGTGTCCACGCCTCTGACAACTTCCAATGTGCAACTGTTTTCCCATAAGTTTCCCTCAGTTCCCAAACGTTCTTAGTGTCATAGAGCCCAATTGGTCCATGCTAACTATGGTGCTCACCAAGCTCGTCCAATTTTCCTGCATTTGGCCCAATCCCTCTGAACATTTTCTATCTAAATGTCTTTTAAATGTTGTTAACGTACCCACCTCAGTCACTTCCTCCAGCAGCTCAGTCCATACACGCACCCCTCTGCTCCCCTCTCACCTTAAAACCATGCACTCTAGCTTTTGATTTCTCAGGGCTGGTGGTAGAGGCAGATTCATTAGAAACATTTAAGAGACTCGTAAATAGACACACGGATGAAACAAAAATGGAGGGCTATGTGGGAGGGGAAGAGTTAAATTGATCTTAGGATGAGTTCAAAGGTTACCACGGCAATGTTAGCCGAAGGGCCTGTACTATGCTGCGGTGTTCTATGTTCTATGTAGCCCTTGGAAAAAGACTGTGTGCATTCACTCAAGCTCTATTCCTCTTGATTTCATCCTCCTCCGTGGGGTGACTTCTCATTCCAAATTATAATCCTAACCTGCCTCGACCCTGCTGTAACAGCGTTAAATGGACGTTCAGTTTTGCTTGGGAGAGCGGAGAGTTCTAATTTAGACATTTCCTTTCTTTCTGCCCTGTGGATAATGGGATAATTGATAAGCCGATAGCCAGAGGTGGTATTTGCTGGTGATTTATCCAGGAATCTATCGAGAATGCGAGTACAGAGATGGAACTAATAAAGCTCAGGCAATCTTGTTCCAGCTAACTCCCAGCGAGCCCAGTCTACATTGAATAAATAGCTTATTAATAATTGAGTAGTTCCAAAGGGTATAAAAACTTTCCTTCAATTATAGTCAAAAAAATTCACACATCTGAGGGAGACCATTCAGATAATCATGTCCATTGGATAGAAAGCATCCTACTCAGATCCATCATGGCCTTGGTACGGCAGCTGCACTCCTCATGACCACAAGAAACAGCAGAGAGTTGCGGACACAGCTCAGCGCATCATGGAAACCAGCCTCCTTTCCATAACTTTGTCTATTCTTCTCGCAGCCTAGGTAAAACAGCAAGCATAATCAGAGACCCTACTGATGCTAGACATTCTCTCTTCTCCCCTCTCCCACGGGGCAGAAGACACAAAAGCCTGAAAGCACGTACCAACAGGCTCAGGGATAGATCTCATCCTGTCATCCTGCTGTTTTAACATTATTGAATGCTCCCCTAGCACAATAAGTCCCCTAGTACTTTAATGGCTAACATGAGGGGGCCATAATTTTAAGCTGATTGGCAGGAATTGAACCCAAGTTGCGATCACTGGAACTGAAAAGCATTACTCTAACCAATATGCAAAGGTACTGCCACTGGTCTTTCACGAGAAAGAGAGTGGGTGGAAGAGAGCGAGAGAAAGAAGGTGGAAGGCAGGGAACAAAGAAAGAAAGAACAGAAGAAGGAAGGGAATAATTGAAAGCGAGATTAGAGAGAGAGCGAGGGAATGGGGTAGTTACTTTGATATAGTAATGCACGCTGAGGTATCATTCCTAATGTCATTTCATTACACAGTGGCCTAAGTCAGCACATGGAGGAGCAATAACAGTATAG
This sequence comes from Mobula birostris, assembly GCF_030028105.1. Taxonomy (NCBI): domain Eukaryota; kingdom Metazoa; phylum Chordata; class Chondrichthyes; order Myliobatiformes; family Myliobatidae; genus Mobula; species Mobula birostris. The sequence goes on from NC_092390.1 coordinate 11,630,625, forward strand.
AGAATAATTCCCCAGTAGTTGGGGAGACTAAAATCAGAGGACACCAAGGAATCCAAGGACGATGTCTCTTCAGAACAGAAATGAGGAGGATTTTTTTTTTAGCCAGAGGAGTGGTGAATCTGTGGAATTCATTGCCACAGACGGCTGTGGAGGCCACGTTATTGGTTATGTTAAAAGTGGAAGTTGATCGTTTCTTCATTAGTCAGGGCGTCAAAGCTTACGGGGAGAAAACAGAAGGATAATAAATCAGCCATGATGAAATGGTAGAGCAGACTCAATGGGCCAAATAGCCTAATTCTGCTCCTTTGCCTTATGGTATAAAGCAGTGGTTCCCATCTTTTTTGGGTTCCTGCCCCTTTCGCTCCCTCACCGTATTCCCAGCAACCCCCTCTCCCTTTCTGGCGGTTACATTAAACCTATAAAGAATTTTGATTTACGATGTAGAGTGAAAGAAAATAGGAATTGCAAATTCAAAGCAGTGATAAATACTTGCAAAAATATTCACATCTGTTTAAATCTACAAATAAAACTAATTCTTTATTTAACTCAAGCACTCATCTGGGGATCTGAATGACTACACCAGGGTCGTTACAGATTTTATTATACACCTGTGGATGAGTGTCTCCCCACAAAATCATTCAGGGTTTTCCCCAGTCAGAAGCCCTGGGTGAACCATGAAATCTGGGATTTGCTGATAGCCAGATCAGAGGCATTCAAGTCTGGAGATGAAGAATACTACAAGAGGGGCAGGTATGATCTCTGGAAAGCTGTCTCTCAGGTGAAGTGGAGATTCCAGACTAGACTGGAATCAATGAGGAATTCTCGACTCTGGGGCAGGGTTTGAATACCATAATCTCCTACAACCTTGTGACATAGGGAACAGCAGAGCTTCGCTTCCAGATGAGCTCAATGCCTCCTATGCTCACTTTGGCCGCCAGAACAGGGAGGAACCATTGAGCACCCCCATGTCTCCCGATGATCCGTTGGTCTCAGTATCTGAAGATGAACTGCGGGCTGCCTTCAAGAGAGTAAATCCAAGGAAAGCAACCAGTCCGTACGGGGTACCTGGCCAAGTACTGAAGACCTGTGCTGATCAACTGGCTGGTGTGTTCACCGAAATCTTTAGTCTCTCGCTCTGCCAGTGTGTGGTACCTACCTGCTTCAAGCAGGCTTCAATCATACCAGTGCTGAAGAAGGCCATGGCAACCTGCTTCAATAACTACGCCCAGTGACACTGACATCCACAATGATGAAGTGTTTTGTGAGGCTGATGTTGGAGTATACCAGCTCCTGTCTGAGTGACGAGTTGGATCCACTCCAATTTGTCTACCGAAGCAACAGGTGTACAGTAGATGCCATCACATTGGCTCGTCACACAACCTTGAAACATCTGGACAGCAAAGATGCTCTTTATCAATTACAGCTCAACATTCAATACCATCATCCCTTCAAAACTAATCAATAAACTCAAAGACCTTGGCCTCAACACTCCCTTGTGCAATTGCAACCTTGATTTCCTCGCTTGCAGACAGTCAGTTTGGATTGGCAAAAACATCTCCTCTACACACTCCATCAGCACAGGAGCACCACAGGGATGTGTGCTTCGCCCCCCTGCTCTACTCACTTTACAGCTATAACTATGTGGCTAAGTACAGCTCCAACACCATATACAAGTTTGCTGATGACACCACTGTTGTGGGCTGTATCAAAGGTGGTGATGAATCAGCATGCAAGAGGGAGATTGAAAATTTAGCTGAGTGGTGTCATAGCAACAACCTCTCTCTCAATGTCAATAAGACCAAGGAGCTGATTGTAGACTTCAGGAGAGGGATACCGGAGGTCCATGAGCCAGTAATCTTCGGAGGATCAGAGGTGGAGATGGTCAGTAACTTTAAATTCCTGGGTGACGCTATCTCAGAGGACCTGTGGTAAAGCCTTATTGAGAACAACTTCATGAAGTGTTGCCGTAGAAAAGCAGTATCCAACATCAGAGACCCTCACCACCCAGGCCACGCTCTTTTCTCACTGCTGCCATCAGGTAGAAGGTACAGGAGGCTCAGGACTCACACCATCAGGTTCATGAACAGTTACTACCCCTCAACCATCAGGCTCTTGAACAAAAGGGGATAACTACACTCTTTCTACTCCTGGTGTTCCCACAACTGATGGTCTTACTTTAAGGACTCTTTATCTTGTTATTTCATACTCGTTATTTATTGCTATTTATTAATATTTGTATTTGCACAGTTTGTTGTTCATTGATCCTGTTAACAGTTACTGTTCTATAAATTTGCTATAGATTTCCAGCAGGAAAAGGAATCTCAGGATGTACTCTGATAATAAATTTTACTTAGAATTTTGACTTTAAATTGCAGTAAAAACAATTTTTGTCTACAATTTTACAGTGTACTTTAGCAGTCTAACTGTTCACTACTTCACTGATTGTGATTTGGATGGGCTTGGTTCAGTGATATCAGCTTCTCAACAACAAGCTGAATATCACTCAGGGGTTTCACACCCACCGACAGTAATTTGCAGTCTGCTTCACTGCTTTGAAAGTAGCTGGGTGACTGCACTGAAACTGCGCTTCACTAAATATGACATGGGAAAGGCAATTAAAAAGCATCTTGACCTTTTTCCACTGTACAGGATAGCATTCAGAGGTTTCTTTCTGCAACCAAAAGTGTTGATATGATTTTCTGAACCTCGGCTTCATCTCAAAGTCATTTTGTCGTGAGATCTGTTCTTCCTCCATCCTTCCTCTTTACAAGCGTTCAGGAATGAAGTTATTACCCAATCTGGAATTTGGATCAGGAGAAGATCCTGAAATCTGTCTGACATGTCTTTAAACAGCTTACCCAGGTGGGCACAGTATACTTGAAGATATCATCTGATATTCTTTCTTTCTCTTCCAACTCAGAGAGGCTCGGAAATTGGAAACGGTCATGACAACCAATGTTGCACTTACATAGAGTTCATTTGAACAGAAATATGGAGACTGTTGCAAACTTAATATTTCAGTATTATTTGTGTAATATTGTAAGTATATTGTTTCAGTAAGCATTCTTCATTTGTTTAAATAATTCATTCATGGGTTAAATGTTCCATTCATACTGGCAGCTCGCTCCACAGTCTCACAATGCTCAGAGGGAAGAAGTTTCCCCTTATGTTCCCCTTGAACTTCTCATCTTTCACCCTTAACCCATGAGCTCTAGTTGTAGTTCCACTCAACCTCAGGGAAAAAGCCTGCTTACATTTACCTATCTATGTACCTCATAATTTTGTATACCTCTATCATATCTCCCTTCAATTTTCTATGTTCCAAGGAATAAAGGTCAAACCTATTCTATCTTTCCTTATAATTCAGGTCTTCCATTCCTGGCAATGTCCTTGTAAATTTTCTCTGCACTCTTTCAAACTTCTTTATATCTTTCCTATAGGTAGGTGACCAAAACTGCACACTATACTCCAAATTAGGCCCCACCAACATCTTATACAACTTCAACCTAACATCCCAACTCTTATACTCAGTACTTTGATTTACAAAGGCCAATGTGCCAAAAGCTTTCTTTATGACCCTATCTGCCTGTGATGCCACTTTCAATGAATTATGGACCTGCATTCCCAGATCCCTTTCCTAGTAACTTCCTCGAAAAATTCTATAATATTGGTTAGACATGACCTAGCACACTCAAAGCCGTACTGACCATCCTGAATCAGTCCATGTCTATCCAAATACTCATATATCTGCTCTTTTAGGATACCATCCAATAACTTCCCCACTACTGATGTCAGGTTCACCAGCCTATAATTTCTGATTTATTTTTAGAGCCTTTCTTAAATAGTGGAAGAAGATTAGCTATCCTCCAATCCTCTGATATCTCACCTGTCGCTAAAGATGATTTAAATGTCTCTGCAAGAGCCCCTACGATTTCTGCACTTGCCTCCCACAAGGTCTGAGGAAGTCCTTGCCAGGCCCTGGGAATTTATCCACCCTAATTTGCATCATGACAACAAACACCTCATCTTCTGCAATCTGTATAGGGTCCATGCCCTTGCTGATGAATTGTCTCATTTCTATAGACTCTGTGTCCATCTACTGAGTGAATACAGATGCAAAATATCCAATTAAGATCTCCCCCATCTGTTTTGGCTCCACACATGGATTACCATTCTGATCTTCCAGAGGACCAAGTTTGTCCCTTGCAATCCTTTTGCTCTTAACATATCTGTAGAATCCCTTAGAATTCTCCTTGTCTGCTAGGGCAACCTCATGCCTTCTTTTAACCCCCCTGATTTCTTTCTTAAGTGCTCTCTTGCATTTTTACACTGGCTCTGCATTGGCTGTTTAACTTCTTTCCCCTTCCTGACTGCCACCAAGTCTCCTGTGTCTTGCACCTTGGGTGTAACCACCTCTCTATATGTCCTATCTATCACCCCCTCAACCTCCTGAATGATCCAGAGTTCATCCAATTCCAGCTCCAACTCCTTAACTCCATCAGAAATTTAGATATGTTCAATTGCACAATGGATAACTGGCTCATGTATACTGAGCAAATTGAGCGGCAATTTGAAGCAAATGAAATAGATAATGAGAAGCAAGTGCTTGAGTGCATTGGGTTTTAAAGCATATAGTTTCTTAGAAGTTTAACTGCTCCAACCAAACTAGCCAAACTGAGCAGTGCTGATATTGTCAAAATAATGAAAGAAAATTGAGAACCAAAACTCTTGTTGATTGCAGAACGCTTTATGTTTCATAAGCAGAATCAAAAGGAAGGAGACTCCATTTCAGCATACATGGCTGAATTGAAGAAGTTGAAAAACATTGTCAGTTCATTTAGTTTGCGAAATCTTACAAGAGAACATTAAAAAACAGCTCTAAGTTGAGAACATTAAAAAACAGCTCTAAGTTGAAGCACAACACACATTTAAAAGAGCTGTTGAAATAGCTGTATCAATGGAAACAGCAGGCAGAGCTACAACTGAGTTGCAATCAGGAATGAAAATGAGCATGAACAAAATTGCAATGTCTATGCAGAAACATGCCAGGCCAAACAAAGTATGTTACGGTTGTGGCAGGGGCTCACACACAACAGACCAATGCAGGATAAAAGGTGAAACTTGCAGAAAATGCAACAAAAAAGACGCATTCAAGGAGCATGACCAGCAAACAAAAATAAATCAGGGAAAAGGAAAAGATAAAGAAGTCAAGTTGCAGCTTCAAAAAAAGCACAGATCTGCATGCTGTTGATGAAAAATCTGATAATGAGAATGATACCGGTCTGAGTAGCCTTGAGACTTACAATGTGAAAACTAACAATAGACAAGCAATATGGCTTACACCAGAAGTGAACGGCAAATCAATTATAATGGAATTGGACACTGGCTCAGTCATTCCACAAAATGAGTTTGAAGGCATTTCAAAGGTACTGAACTGAAGCCTGCAGATATCCAACTAAGAACATACACTGGTGAAAAGATAACTCCTGTGGGAATGACCTGTAACAGTGAAATTCAACAACAGACAAGCTCTTTGGGCTTGTATGTGGTAGAAACAGTAGGACATGACTGGCTGAGACAACTACAATTTGATTGGAGATCTATCACCATTTACATGCCACATCTCCTGCAACAGTGTCAACTGAAAGTGAATTAGGAAAGGTACTGGATGATGGCAAAGCTGTGTTCAAAGATGTTACTGCAACTGAAACGTATCAAGGGTAAAATTTTGTTACATGAAAATTTCACACTCAAGTCTTACAAAGCTCGTCTGGTTCCTTATACCATCTGTGATAAAGTAGCCAGTGAGTTAGGTTGTTTGGAGGCTGAAGAAATTCTTTCCAAAGTTGACTGGAACCCATGGACAATGTCAGTGGTTGCAGTAGCCAGGATCTGTGGTGATTTTAAGGTCACCATCAACTGAGTACTGAAAGTTGATCAATACCCTTTGCCCAGGATAGAAGATGAAGGATTTGTCAATTACTGTAACAGGTTCCTGCCAAACCTGGCTACAGTATTCCACCCCGTGAATTTATTACTATAGATTGGGAAGAAATTACAATGTAGCATGCAATGTGAGGTGGCTTTTCAAAAGGTAAATGAAATAGTGATGTCAGGTACTGTATTCACACAGTATGATTCACTTTGTCCAGTAAAGCTCGCTGTGCACTGTTTGGGATGCAACATGTCCAGAAGAAAGGTGTCCAGATCTGTCAGAACCATTTCCTGTAGTTCCAGAGTCAATTCCTACAACCACCACAGAGGAGGTCCCAGAACCTGAAATTATTTCACAGCCACAAGTCTCACCTGCCAAGCAGAGGGATCCTTCTGGTCAGGAAAGACATTGCTCCACAAGAGTACAGAAGTCTCCTCAGCGATTTAATCTTTAGGCCCAAATGGGACAATTTAAAATTTACTCTGCTGTGGATGTCTGTATACAGTAGTTGTATTATATAGTATACTGTGTATATAGTTGGGATGCATTCTATATCGAATTAGATTTTGTAGCTAAGTAAGGAGGAGTGCTGTGTATTTAATATTTCAGGAATATTTGAGTAATGTTTCAAAGATATCATTTGAGTAAGCATTCTTTATTTGTTTAAATAATTCCTTATGGGTTATCTGTAAAAATGTGTGAATTGCATACATCATGACACTACCACGTGATACATATATGTCTCACTTAAAGTAAAAATGAAGTTAGACTCAAATTCCCAGCTCAGTTGTTTTCCTTTCAAGTAGTTCTTATGTTTTAGAATTACAAACATAAAAGAGATGACTGTTTTGACTTTGATAAGATTCACATCACTTCCTTGCAATTGAAGACCAATTTCATTAAATTTTGTAAATAATTCTGACAAACAAGCAATTTCATGCCTAATATTCTTGAGTTGATAACTGAATGAAGCATTCGAGTCTTCAAAGAATTTTATCACGGTTTCAAAAAGCACTTAAAAGCATCTCAGGCAGTTTCCTTTTGAGAGCCATCTGACTTCTGTGTGCAACAGCAAGCACTCAAACTCTTCATCATTCTCAATACAGAGCTCTTGAAATAGTCGAGAATGGACAGCATGTGACTTGATTTTATTTACCTCTGTGATAACAGTACTTAGTGCTTTTTTGCGACAAGATGTTGCCTGTGAATCACGCAGTGAATGCTAAATATGTTGGGTGCAGCTTTTATCAGGAAAGTATTAACCCCACGGTGGCTTGTCATTGTTTGTGACCCATCTGTTGCACAAGCAAAAATATTGGTGGGCAGAATGCCCTTCTCTTTGAAAAGTTGCTCAACAACCCAAAATATTGCCTTCCCCTTCATATCTGTTCCTAGTCCCCTTGCAAATAACAATCTCTTGAACTATGCTTTGATCTTTTATGAAGCAAACATACCCAAGATGCAAGGATTCATTGCCTGGCAAAATTGACTCATCCAACAACAGAGCAAATTCTGTTGTCACAAGTATGTTGCACAATGTGTCTTCCGCATTCTCTGACATTTCATCCATTCATCTTTGAACAGGGTTGTCTCTGAATGGAATCGCTTTAACTATTTGGTTTAAGGACTTTTCCAAAACCATACTCAGAATCTCCCTTATGGCCGACAGCATGAGTTCTCCAATGGTATGAAGCTTTCCAGATTTAGCAATGAGCAATAAAGCTCGCAAACCGTCACTGTTTTGTTGTGAAGTGCTGGCAAATATGTTTTGAAGTGTTTCCCATTTCTGAAAGTTTTATGAAGTGACTGAAAATAAGCCAAGTTCTTGTTTACTTTATTAAAGTTTATTCTTCTTTAAATATTCAAGGAGCCTGGATGGTTTCATTGCCTCATTTGAAAAAGCTTTTTCACACAAGAGACACATTGGCTGCTGTTGGTTGCTTGGTGCTGGTATAAATCCATATTTCAGACACTCCACGCTGTGTACTCTTCTTTTCCATTTGGTCTGCTTCTGCCATTTTAATATGGATTAATGACCATGGTCAATTGCCCATTGTTTAATCCAACTTCAAGAGCTGTGATCAATAAAGGGGAAAGTTAGATATCATCGTAGCTCAGGCAAAACCTCACTCTCTGCATGAAGGCACATGACGTGGGGCAGCGATATCTCAGTTGGGCCATGGGCTAGAGAAATGCAGTCAAGACCATTCGAAAGGGCAGATTCTGAACTTTACCCCATTGTACACCATACCCTCATTCACAAGAATTGTGCCACTGTGTGATTAGAGTACGGGGAGAGTACTGGTTAACTCTGTACTACAATGGTGAATGACAATAATGCCCAGGCTGGGCCCGGAAATAATATTTCTTCAGTCCAGTTTCTCATGATTGGCCAAATACAGAAGTCACATTGCTTTGTAAAAACTGTAACGTGCTTTGAGCAAAGTCTGTGGGTTAGCAGCAGATGAATCATTGTAATCAAGCATGAGGCACTGAGGATCAAATGTTTATAATAAGTAATTAATTTCTTAATTTAAGCCTGTAATCTTCCTCTGCCAGCCTCTTACTCTTTACTGCCCCTTTCGAAACTCCCTCTGGTCTAAAGAGTTACAGTTACAGACAGCCTGTGTTGCAGGTAGACAATGGGAGCATGGAGGGAATGAGGGAGCGAAAGATTGGAGTGGAAGGGAACAAGAATGAAAAAGGAGGACATGAGGGAGAGAATGTGGATGGAAGGAATGAGGGTAGGAGTGAGGAGAGATGATAGGGTTGGAGTGAGAGGGAATGGATGTGAGCGATTGAGAGAGGGAGTGGAAGTAGTGAGAGGAAGGAGGGTTGGAGGGTGGAATGAGGGGGGAGAGCTGCATTTCCACATCTACCTCAGCCAGTGCTGGCTCATACCTGAGGCTTTGCGGTGCGGTCAGTCCATGGGCCTCCCTGGCCTTGGTTGGCAGTGGTATCTGGATTAATGGTGGTGGAAGATAAACAGGAGGCTGAAGCTGCAGAGTCCCATCAGTGTGACACAAGCTGACAGGTAGCAGCAGGAAAGATTGACCACAGAAGCAGCATTGTGGTTGTAACTCCATCCATCCTGCTGGCAGGCGACAAGGTCTCTTGTTTATACTATTTACAGTGATGCATAGGCTGGGCCACGATGATATTTTTGTCTCCTCTGCTAAAGTGCAGCCTTTTTGTTATTTATTTGATCATCTCCTGGGTCCCTCAGGCACATCAATCCCTCTTAGTATTTTGCTGATCCGCAGCCCGATTTTTCTCATGTTGTTTGAGCATAGAATACAGATCAGGCCCTTCAGCCCACAATGTCTCTACTGGATTAAACAGAAGCTAATACGATGTCAGCCGTAAGATTGGGTTCAATCCCTGACGCTGCCTGCGAGGCGTTTGCACGCTCTCTCTGTGTGACCGTGAGTGTTTCCTCCGGGTGCTCCGGTTTCCTCCCATGTTCCGAAGACGTGCAGCTGAGATTAAGATTAGTAAATTGCGGATGAGAAACATTAGGAGTGGAAGTGTGGTGACATTGAAGGCTGCTCTCAGCACAGGTCTACACTGACTTGACGACGCAAACAGCAGATTGCTCACTCTATGTTTTGATGTACGTGTGACAAATAAAGCTAATCTTTAAAAATTTTTTCTGCTTGCACATGACCCATATCCCTCCATTCTCTTTATGTAACAGCCTCTTAAACATTATATTGTATCTGCTTTCTTCCCTTGTACACAATCCTCCATTTTTCTATCATCCATTAGCCTATCTAAGAATTCCTTAGCTGTCTCTAATATCTGCCTCTACCTCCACCCCTGATAACCCATTCCAGCCACCCTGCATTTACTCTATAAAAAAGCCATGGGACAGCACAGAAAACCATAGGACAATGCAGAAGATCAAACAGTACCGCACCGAACAGGCCTTTCGACCAACTATAAGACCATAGGACATAGGAGCAGAATTAGGCCATTTGTCTCATCGAGTCTGCTGTGCCATTCAATCATGGCTGATCATTTTCCCCCTCCTCAGACCCACTCCCCGGCCTTCTCCCTGTATCTTTTGATGCCATGTCCAATCAAGAACTTAACAAGCTCTGCCATAAATACACCAACAACCTGGCCTCCACAGCTGCCTGTGGTAATAAATTCCACAAATTCACCAACCCTCTGGCAAAATAAATTTCTCCATACCTCTGTTTTAAATGGATGCCCCTCTATCTCTGTTTTAAATGGATGTGCCCTCTTGTCCTAGACTCCCCCACCATGGGAAACATCCTTTTCCCCATCGACTCTGTCTAGACCTTTCAACATTCAAAAAAGGTTTCAATCAGATCCCCCCTCATCTTTCTGAAATCCAGCAAGTACAGAGCCAGAGCCATCAAACGTTCCTCGTATGACAACCCTTGCATTCTTGGAATCATCCTTGTGAACCTCCTCTGAACCTTCTCCAATGCCAGCACATCTCTTCTTAATGAGGAGCCCAAAACTGTTCACAACACTCAAGGTGAGGCCTCACCAGTGTCTTATAAAGCCTCAGCATCACATCCCTGCTCTTGTATTCTAGACCTCATGAAATGAATGCTAACATTGCATTTGCCTTCCTCACCATCGACTTTACCTGCAATTTAACCTCCTAAGTCCCTTTGCATCTCAGAGTTTTGGATTTTCTTCCTGTTTAGAAAATAGTCTGCACATTTATTTCTACTACCAAAATGCGTAACCATGCATTTTCCAACCTTGTATTTCATTTGCCACTTTCTTCCCCATTCTCCTAATCTGTCTGTCTTTCTACAGCCTACCTGTTTCCTCAACACTACCTGCCCTTCCACCAGTCTTTGTATCATCTGCAAACTTGGCAACAAAGCCATCTATTCCGTCATCTAAATCATTGGTATACAGCATAAATACAAGCGTCCCAACACCGACCCCTGTGGAACACCACTAGTCACTGGCAGCCAACTCGATAAAGATCCATTTATTCCTACTCACTGCTTCCTACCAATCAGCCAACGATCTAACTATGCCAGTAACTTTCCTGTAATGTCATGGGCTGTTAACTTGGTAAGCAGCCTCATGTGTGGCACCTTGTCAAAGGCCTTCTGAAAGTCCAAATATACAACATTTACTGCATCTCCTTTATCTATCCTACATGTAATCTTCTCAAAGAATTCTCTTAAGGAAACCATGCTGACTTTGTCCTATCTTGTCCTGTGTTACCAAGTACTCCATAACCTCAACCTTAACAATTGACTCCAACATCTTCCCAGTCACCAAGGTCAGGCTAACTAGTCTATAATTTCTTTTCTGCTGCCTTCCTTCACTCTTAAAAAGTGGAATGACATTTGCAAATTTCCAGTCCTCTGGTACCATGCTAAAGTTCTTTTATTCCCAAGAGATCATTACTAATGCCTCCATAATCTCTACTGCTATCTTTCAGAACTCTAGGGTGCAGTTCATCTGGCCCAGGTGGCTTAGGTCTTTCAGCTTTTTGAGCACCTTCTCCTGTGTAATGGTAACTGCACTCACTTCTCTTCCCTCAAACCCTTTAACATCTGGCACACTGCCAGTGTCTTCCACAGTGAAGACCAATGCAAAATACTCATTTAATTTATTTGCCATCACCTGTCCCTCATTATTATTCCTTTGGTCTCATTTTCTAGAAATCCTAAATCCACTCTCATCTCTATTTTATTTTTTTTCCATGCTTGTAAAAGCTTTCACTATCCACTTTGATATTGTTTTCTAGCTTGCTTTCATATTTCATCTTTTCCTTCCTAATGATTCTTTTAGTTGCTCTCTGTGGGTTTTAAAAGCTTTCCAATCCTCTTTCTTCCACTAATTTTTGCTTTGTTGTATGCCCTGTCTTTTGTTTTTATATTAGCTTTGACTTCCCTTGTCAGCCACGCTTGTGCTATTTTGCCATTTGAGTATTTCTTTGATTTTGGAATACATCTATGCTTCACTTTCCTCATTTTTTCCAGAAACTCAAGCCATTGCTGCTTTGCTATAATCCCTGCCAGCATCTCCTTCCAATTTACTTTGGCCAGCTCCTCTCTCATACCACTGTAATTTCCTTTACTCCACTGAAGTACTGCTACATCAGACTTCACTTTCTCCCTATCAAATTTCAAGTCAAATTAAATCATATTGTGATCACTGTCTCCTAAGTGTTCTATTACCTTAAGCTCCCTAATCATCTCTGGTTCATTACATAACACCCAATCCAGTATAGCTGATCTCCTAGTAGGCTCAACGACAAACTGCTCTAAAAAGCCATCTTGTAGGCATTCAACAACCTCACTCTCTTGAGATCCATTTTCAACCTGATTTTCCCAATCAACCTGTATGTTGAAATCTCCAATGGCTATCATAACATTGTCCTTTTGACACGCCTTTTCTATTTCCTGTTGTAATCTGTGGTCCACATCCCAGCTACTGTTTGGAGGCCAGTATATACCTGCCATCAGGGTCCTTTTACCCTTGCAGTTTCTTAACTCAACCCACAAAGACTCAGCATCTTCCGATCCCATGTCACATCTTTCTACTGATTTGATACCATTCTTTACCAGCAGAGCCACGTCACCCCCCTCTGCAGACTTTCCTATCCCTCCAACACAACATGTAACCTTGGACATCTTGTAGCCAACGTATACTAACTGTCCACCTGCTGTGTATCACCCAGTTCCCTCTATTCAATTCATATTCATGTGTCTGTCTAAAAACCTCTTAAACTTTACCAAACAGCCTGTTTCCACTCCTGTCCCTGGTAACTCAATCTTGGTATCTACACTCTCTGTGTAAAAAAATTGCCCCATGCATCTCCCACAAACTTCACATCCCCCTCCCACCTTAAAAGCATGTCTGGATGTCCCCTGGTAGAAGACATTTCTACATTGGGAAAAGGACTCTGACTGTCTACCCAGTCTCTGCCTCTCATTATTTTTTAATTTCTAGCACGTCATCCATAAAACCATAGAACCATAGAACACTACAGCACAGAAATCAGGCCATTGGGCCCTTCTAGTCTGTGCCAAAACTTTATTGTGCTATTCCCATTGACCTGCACCAGTCCATAACCCTCCAGACCTCTCCCATCCATGTATCTATCCAATTTATTCTTAAAACTTAAGAGTGAGCCCACATGTACCACATCAGATGGCAGCTTGTTCCACACTCCCACCACTCTCTGAGTGAAGAAGTTCCCCCAATGTTCCCCATAAACCTTTCCCCTTTCACCCTAAAGCCATGTCCTCTCGTATTTATCTCTCCTAATCTAAGTGGAAAGAGCCTATTCACATTTACTCTGTCTATACCCCTCATAATTTTGTAAACCCCTATCAAATCTCCCCTCGTTCTTCTACGCTCCAAGGAATAAAGTCCTAACCTGTTCAATCTTTCCCTGTAACTCAACTCCTGAAGACCCGGCAAATCCTAGTAAATCTTCTCTGCACTTTTTTCAATCTTACTGATATCCTTCCGATAGTTAGGTGACCAGAACTGTACACTATATTACAAATTTGGCCTCACCAATGTCTTATACAACCTCACCATAACATCCCAACTCCTATCAATACTTTGATTGATGAATGCCAGGATGCCAAAAGCCTTCTTTACCACCCTGTCTACCTGTGATGCCACTTTCAGAGAATTATGTATCTGAACTCCCAGATCGCTTTGTTCTTCTGCACTCCTCAGTGCCCTACCATTTATTGTATATGCCCTACCTTGATTTGTCCTTCCAAAATGCAACACCTCACACTTGCCTGCATTAAATTCCATCTGCCATTTTCTGGCCCATTTTCCCAGTTGGTCCAGATTCCTCTGCAAGCTTTGAAAGCCTTCCTCGCTATCCACAACGTCTCCAATCCTAGTGTCATGAGCAAACTTGATGATTCAATTTACCACATTATCATCTAGATCATTGATATAGACAACAAACAACAATGGTCCCAGCTCAGATCCCTGAGGCACACCATTAGCCACAGGCCTCCAGCCTGAGAAGCAATCACCCACTACCACTCTCTGTCTTCTCCCACACACCCCTCAGCCTTCACCACTCCAGGGAAAAGAACCCATGTTTGCCCAACTAATCCTTATAGCTTGGGCCATCTAATGCAGCTAACATCTTGGTGAATGTCTCCTGCACCCTCTTCAAAGCCTCCACAGTCTTCCTCTACTGGGGCGACTGGATTGGCAGACAACTGTTTTGTTGATGTTATTCTGAGTCTTTTCTGTCATAATCGTAGAAAAGTACAGAACAGAAATTGGCCCTTCAGCCCATCTAGTCTGCGCTGAACCATTTAAACTGCCTACTCCCATTAACCAGCATTGGTTACGCAGTCATATATCTTGGGATTAATCTTCCTTTCCTCCACCCCTGAGTCTTGGGAGTAACATTGTCCTTGACTGAATGTGATGAGGGTCACATGCCATTTCGCACCAGAGGTAAAGGGCTAGTTATGGTCAGTTTTGAATCACTTGTTAATCCACTGACACCGTAAGACCATAAGCCACAGGAGCAGAATGGGACCCTTCAGCCCATTATGTCTTCTCCGCCATTCTATCACGGGTGATTTATTAATCCCCAAGTCTCCTGCCTTTTCTCCACAAACCTTGGCACCTTTACTGGTGAAGAACCTGCCAGTCTCCGCTTTAAATATACCCAATGACTTGTCCTGCACAGCTGTCTGTGGCAATGTACTCCACAGATTCGCCATCGTCTGGCTAAAGAAATCCCCTCTTATCTCTGTTCTGAAGGGGTGTCCTTTTATTCTGAGGCTGTGCCCTCTGGTCCCAGACTTTCCCACTATCGGAAACATCTTCTCCACATCCACTCTATCTGTACCCTCTGGTCCTAGACTCTCCCACTATCGGAAACATCCTTTCCACATCCACTCTATCTGTACCCTCTGGTTCTAGATTGTCCCACTATCGGAAATATCCTCTCCACATCCACTCTATCTCGGCCTTTTGAGTTTGATACGTTTCAATGAGACCTCTCCCACCACCCCCACCCTCCCATTCTTCTAAACTCCATTGAGTGCAAGCTCAGAAACATCAAATGCTCTTCATACATTAATTTCATCACACTAGGGATCATTTGTGTGAACTTTCTCCAATCCTCTCCAAAACTAGTACATCCTTTTTTCGATAAGGGAGCCAAAACTGCTCTCCATATTCCAAATGTGACACTCAGTTCATATTTCTCCAGGAGCCCAACTCATGATGCTTCTACAATCTGTCCTTCCTTCACCCTCAGTTGTCAAAGTCACCTGGAACCCCCTTAAAATTAAAAGCGGTGGAAATAAGCCGGGATTGATAACACAGGATTTTCCTGTCTGATCCGTGTTCAAAGAACAAACTGCCGGAGGAATCACAATCCAATTTGTATTCACTGATTTGATGATGTGAAGTTTATTGCTGTGCAGCATTACTTAGTTACTTGCTGGGATAGGCCCTTTTAGCTCTCGGATCCGCACTGTCCAACAAGCCCGATTTAACCCTAGCCTAATCACAGGACAATTTACAATGACCAATTAATGTACCAACTGGTACCTCTTTAGACTGTGGTATTGTCCCACGCAGTCACGGGGAGAACGTACAAACTGCTTACAGACAGCGGCAAAGAATTGAACCTGGATCACTGGCATTATACTACTGTGCTGTAGAATTGTGTAAAGACGTAAAACTATTCTAAATTACAAAAATACTGATGATGTATGCAGTATGCTGGCCGGCTGGTGGCGCAGTGGCATCAGTGCTGGACTTCGGAGCGGAGGCGCCCGAGTTCGAATCCAGCCGGCTCCCTTGCACGCTTTCCATCTGTGCTGGGTTGAGCATCGAGCTAGCAACCTGGCCTTGTGAAAATAAGAAAGCCTGCTAAAAAAATGCCGTCACAACGGCGTCCCGATGACTCCACTCGGAGTTAAGGGCTTTCTTCTATACAGTATGCAAATGCATGCAGTTTGCTCTAGAAGCACTGATTTAGTCATTTTGGACATTTTGTTATACCAATGGCTCTAACATCTCAGGCATAAGTTGTACAATTAACCAAATATTAGCAAACACTTCAGGATTGTGGATACATGATATAATGTTGTCTGCAATGAGTTACTGCATGTTTTTTTTACTGTGGAAGGTGGCAGTTGTATGCAGTTTGCACTGGAAACCATGATGTAGTCAATTTGGTTCAAAAAAAACCACGGCATTTAAAAACAAATAAATGTTATCAATCAATTCAGCACCTTGAAATCCATAAAATAAAGCTGTCTGGTGCAAGTTACTATGTGTATTTATTGTAGAAAGTGTATTTTGGGAACACAAACTGACAAGTATTGCAAAATAAAAGGAATAATATAGCAGTAAAAAGACAGGTAAAGATTAGCTTTAAGATTCAAGATTGTTTAATGTCATTTCCAGTACACAAGTGTAAAGGAGAATGAAATAATTGTTATTCCGGATCTGATTTAGCACAAAAAAACACAGTAAGATGGAAAACACAATAATAATAAAAGCTCAATAAATATAAATATATGAAATAGCTATATACATAGATTGATTGTATGCCCATAAAATAACATGAGGCACAGGAGTGTCTGTACGTAAGGTGACTCTGACAGCATATGAGAAATTAGTGGAGGCGTTCGTGGGTGGAGGTGTTGATCAGCCTCACTCCTTGGGGAAAGGGACTGCTTTTAAGTCTGGAGGACCTAGTGTGGATGTTACATAGTCTCCTCCATGACAGGAGTGGGACAAACAGTCCATGAGCAGGCTGGTGGGATCCTTCATGATGTCTGTAGCCATTTTCTGTATATATGTCCTTGATGGTGTTCACTGCCCTTGCTGTGCGTATGCACACAGCTAAGCAGCAAGTTAAACAGCTTCTCGAAATTCACCCGAGACGGAAGCTTACTTCAGGGTTTTTAATGAGATCTCTTGTGAAACTGCAGAAAGTTAAGGAAAGTATATATTAAATTCAATACAGAATTGTTGCACGCTTGGATGTATTAATGCTGCCAATTATTCTCACAACCGCAGCTAATCAAGGTAATACACATATGCAACACGCTATAAAATCCTAAACATAATACTTTCTTCTACTAGATGTGTACCAATATTAACAAAATCATAAGACTCGCAGATATTGCTGTTTCAAGGGCAAATAAAGGGAGGATGGAGATGAATGGCTTCCGACCAGGTGTTTCAAATTGAATCAAAATTAATCTGCACAGCAAATGATATAAAACCAGTGTACGTACAGGAAGTGATGTTCCCTTGCTCCTATATAGTATGGTTTTAGAAGAGATTGGGGCTGAGAGGGAAAATGAATCAGCCATGATGATATGACGGACCAGACTCGATGGGCTGAATGGCCTGATTCTGCTCCTATATTCTATGGCCTTATGACGTTCATACAAAATGAACTGCGCCTCTAGTGTGGTGCCAGTGATGCAGCATAGGGCAGTTTTAATGACCTGTTGTAGGGATTCCTGTCCGCCATTGTGCATTTTCCATATGACACAGTGATACAGCTTGTAAGGATGCTCTCTACTGCGCATCTGTAAAAGAACATGAGGCTAGATGTGCAAAGGCCGGCTCCCTTCGGGCTCCTCAGCTCCTCAGAAAGCAGAGGTGTTGGTGAGCTTTACTGATTGTGTAGGATGTCACTTGTCACATGGCATGTAATTGTCACGCGTGCATCAGAGCATTGAAACATTCGGTGAAATGCATCCCCTGCATCAAATCTTGCCACCAACATAGCATGCACACAACTCACTAACCCTAATAAGTACGTCTTTGGAATGTGGGAAGAAACCGCAGCACCCAGACAAAACCCACGCGGTCGCGGGGAAAATGTTCATGGGTTCGTGGACCATCCAGAGATCGGATGGCAGAGGGGAAGAAGCTGTTCATGAATCACTGAGTGTGGGTCTTCAGGCTTCTGTATCTCCTCTTTGATAGTAACAATGAGGAGAGGCACGTCCCCAATAGTGAGGGTCCTTACTGATGTGATGGATACCACCTTCCTGAAACACCACCTCCTGAACGTGCCCTTGCTGGAGCAGAAGGGTTGTGCTGGTGGAATCTACAACCAGCTGAACACAATGCTTCAGGCAGCATCTGTGAAGGGAAATGGGCAGTTCATGCTTTGGGTTGTTACCCTTCATCGGACTTCTGTCATGTATGGTATCAAGCTTCTCGAGACTGGTTGACACTGTACTCAAAAAGTTCAAAGTTCAATGTAAATTTATTACTAAAGTACAAATACGTCACCACATACCATACATACATTCTCTTGTGGGCATTCATATAAAAACCAAACAAAATCATAATAATATTTACAAACAGCCATGGATATTGAGAACATTAGATGAAGAACCCTTGAAAGTGAGTCCAGGGGTTGTGGGGATAGTTCTGTGTCGGGGTGAGTAAAGTTTAGTGAAGTTATCCCCTCTGGTACAAGAGCCCAATGGATGAGGGCCAGTAACTGGTCCTGAACCTGGAGGTGTGGGTCCTGAGGATTCTGCACCTTCTTCCTGACGACAGAAGTGAGAAGAGAGTATGGGCTGGATAGCTGGGGTCCTCGAAGGTGGATGCTGCTTTCCTGTAACAGCGCTCTGCGTAGATGTGCTCAGTCTTGGGGAGAGCTTGACCCGTGGTGGACTGGGTTGTATCCATTACTTTTCGTTGGCTTTTCCATTCAACAAGACAAGAGGCATATAGTCCATCACATCGCTGGATTGTGGATGGTGAAGGGTCTTCAAATGACAGGAGGTGCATCACCCTACAGAATTATGACCTCCAATTTGCTTTCATCACCATGTTTCCCTGGTTGGTCCAATTGAATTTCTGCTCTATGATTGACAAGGACTCAGTTGAGAGGCAGGCTGAGAATATCAACTGGAATAGTTATCGTCTTTCTTGGTTTAGGGTGGTGTGACTTTCACCTGTCACTTCAAGGCACTTCCCTAGATATCCAATCACTCTTGGGTGGTCTTGTTATTTGAGCCTAAAGTCTGGACTTGCAATCACGGAACATCCGGTCTAGCCATATCCTGCTGCGCAAGTTGGTAGGGTGGTTAAGATTTTGTGTGGTGTGTTGACCTTCATTGGTTAGGAGATTAGGTTCAAGAGTTGCAGGGTGATGTTCTGTGGAACCACTTACATCCAGAATGGAGTGCTTTGAGAGGTTGGTGATGAAACATACCAACTCCTGCCTGAGAAGTGACTTGGAACTGCTCCAATTTGCCTACCGGAGCAACAGGCTCACAGCAGATGCCACTTTTTTGGCTCTTCTCTCAACCCTGGAAACTCTTTATTGAGCAACACACACAAAATGCTAGAGGAACTCTATGGCTGCATCCGTGGAAAAGAGTACAGTCGACGTTTTGGTTCGAAACCCTTTGGCAGGACTGGAGAAAATAGCTGAGAAGTAGATTTAAAAGGTGGAGGGAGGGGAGAGAGAAACACAAGGTGAAAGGTGAAACCTGAAGGGGGAGGGGATGAAGTAAAGAGCTGGGAAGTTGATTGGTGAACAAGACAGGCAATTCTTTATTGACTACAGCTTGGCCTTCAATACTATCATCCCCTCAAACCTAATCAAGAAGATTCAAGGATTCCTTGTACAATTAACTTGCTTGCAGGCCCCAGCCAGTTCAGATTGGCAACAACATCTCCTCCACAATCTCCATCAGCCCAGGTGCACCACAAAGCTGCGTGCTCAGCCCCCTGCTCTATTTGATTTACGACTATGTGGCTAAGCAGATTCCAAAGCCATATTTAAGTTTGCTGACGACATCACTGTTGTTGGGCAAATAAAATGTGATGAATCAGCAACGTAGGAGGGAGTTTGAAAATCTGGCTAGGTGTTGCCACAACTGCCACCTCTCATTCAAAGTCAGCAAGACCAAGGAGGAAAGCAGAGGTCCATGAGCCAGTCCTCGTCAGATGATCAGAGGTGGAGAGGGTCAGCAACTTTAAATTCCTCGTTGTTATCTTTTCCGAGACCTGTTCTCGGTCCAGTATATAAGTGTCACAATGAAGAAAGCACAGAAGGGCCTTTACTTTCTTTGTAGTTTGTGAAGATTCAGAATGACATCTAAAACTTTGACAAACTTTTATAGATGTGTGGTGGAGAGTGGTATGGAAACACCAATGCCCTTGAACAGAAAAACCTACAAAAGTTAATCGATACGGGACAATCCATCACGGGTAAAGCCCTCACCACCTGTTGAGTGCTGTCTTTCGTTGATTCTGTTGTGCTTCTTGTATTTGCAATGAATGCCTGCAAGAAAATGGATCTCAGGATTGTAAATGGTGACATACATGTACTTTGATAATAAATTTGCTTTGACCTTTGAACCCTGGTTAGCCCACACTTGGATTTTTGTGTTCTGGTCACCTCGTTAATAGGAAGAATATTGAAGCTTCAGAGAGGGTGCAGAGGAGATTTACCAGGACGCTGCCTGAATTAGAGAGCATGTCTTATAAGGATAGGTTGAGCAAGCTCGAGCTTTAAGTTACGTTTTTTCACACAGAGCGCAGTAGGTGCATGGAATGTGCTGCCAGGGGCTGTAGAGGAAAACACATCAGGGACAGCTATGAGGATTCTCAGATAGACTAATGGATGATAGAAAAATGGAAGAGCACATGGAAGGGAAGGGTTAGGTTGATCTCAGAGGGGGTTAAAAGGTTGGCACAGCTTTGCGAAGGGGCTGTGGAGTTTTATGTTCTATTTTCTATGTTTTGCTGAATCTCGTTCACCTGCAGTGTGAGCTAAAGGAAGCAGCATTCCTTCAAGTTTATGGGAAAGCAAATCTTAGAGAGATAAATGAAACAAGGGAAAATGGAGAATAAACATACCTGACTAGCGCAATCAAATCTGTCTCCGAGTGTTCATGTTGCATTCTGCTTGCCTTGAGCATTAGTACAGCTGAATGCACTATAGTCACTGTGTGATTTCCTTACCATCTGCTCAATATTTATGTGCTCCAAAAAGTCTGGAAAATCAGTTCATAACAAGAGAAAATGGGATATAGCCAAGTCAATGAGATACAGTGGGCCCACGCATTCACAGCGTCTGGATTACTGATGTAACCCATAGGCTGACGACAAGCCCCAACAGTGATCAGTTTGTGTACCTAACTGTGCTTGCTGCACACAATGTCACTCAACACCAGGAGAGATCGGAAAGAAATTGAGTCTCCAGTTTAAGGGGACTCAGTTACCTCCTCAGCATCCTCAAGAGGCCAATGAAATTTAGCAAGTATCTTTTGATCCTCACCAACTTTTATCAATGTGCCATAGAAAGCATCCTATCTGGATGCACCATGGCCCGGTCTGTGACTGCAAGAAAGAGCAGAGACATCCCAGAACTTCCCAGGAAACCAGTGTCCCTCCTCTGATTGGGCTTTGTTACACTTCTCATTGCCTCTGTAGGATAGTCAGCATAATCAAAGACCCCATCTACTCTAAACAGTTTCTCTTCTACCCACTCACCCTCCCCCAACAGGCAGAGTATACTGAAGCACATTATACCAGGCTCAAGGACACCTTCTACCCAACTGCTATAAGACTATAAAGTGGCTTCTTGGCTTCAAAATCAACCTAGTTATGATCTTGAACTTTATTATCTACCTGCACCGCACTTTCTCTGTGGCAGTTACACTTCATTCTGCATTCTGTTATTGCTTTGCCTTGTGCTACCTCAATGCACTGTGTAATGAATTGATCTGTGTGGATAGTTTGCAGGACAAGCTTTTTACTGTACCCTTTCAATAAACCTTAGGATACAGAACACCACAGCGCAGTACAGGCCCTTTGGCTAAAGATTTTGTGCCAACCTTATAACTACTCTATAACCAATCTAACCTTTCGCCCCTACATAGACCTCATTTTTGCATAATCCATGTGCCTATCTAGGGCGGGATCGTCGACTCAGGCCTAAGAGACCAGAATTGGGCATTTTCATGCCTTACAAGTCGCAGAACAAAAATCTGTGTGCCGCGCCACTCCTCACACAGACATAGAGCAATGTGTGGTTAAGTACCTTGCTCAAGGACACAACACGCTGCCTCAGCTAAGGCTCGAACTGGTGACCTTCAGATCACTAGACAAACGCCTTAACCACTTGGCCACGTGCCTATCTAAGAGTTTCCTAAATGTGCCTAATGTATTTGAGAATCTTGCACCATCACCCCTAGCAGCACATTCCACTCACCTACCGCCCTCGGCGTAAAGAAACCGAGTTCTGACATCCCCTTAGACTTTCCTCCAATCACTTTAACATAATACCCCCTCGAATTAGCCATTTCCACTCTGCAGTAAAGTCTCCAACTGTCCAGTACGTTCCTTATCATCTTGTAAACCAATTTAGCATTTTACCTAAAGCAAATACCCAGAACAGAAAGATATAATCAGTGAGGAGTTCACGCTGGGCATTGGGATTGGGGCTAGGTGACTGGGGAATGATTATGTGGTAAAGACATCTGGGGTAAGGTAAATGGGCAATATGTGTGGGACAATGGGATTGGTTGGAGGGGGTTTGTAACTTGGGGTAATAGGATTGGTACAAATATAAATGGGGGAAGGTGACTGGTGCAAATGTAAATGGGGAAGATGATTCGTGCAAATATAAATGGGGAAGGTCATTGGGTGCAAATATAACTGAGGAAAGTGATTGGGTGCAAGTATAAATGGGGAAGGTGATTGGTAGAATATAAATGGGGAAAGGTGATTGGTGCAAATATAAATGAGGAAGGTGAAGGGTGCAAATATATATGGGGCAGGGGAATTGGGGCAAATAAATGAGCCAATAGAGTTGGAGCAATATACAAGGGGAAAGGAGTAGATACTGGATTTGGAGCAACCATTCCAAGGGCAAGTGGATCTGGGCAGATAAACATGGGGCAATGTGGTTGGGACAATTATGGGAATAAAGGGATTGAAAAAATGGGAACACAAGAGCTGGAGATCTGGAGCAACATTGACAATATGCTGGAAGAACTCAGCAGGTCAGGCAGCATCTGTGGAAGTGTTTGAGATTGGGGGATTAGAAATCCCAGAGGAAGCAGGATTGCTGAATATATACAAGGGAGCAATGAGGCTGCCTCATGGAGATCTGGGTAAAGGCACTATCCAGTTGGATTGGGTAGTGGGCAGAGAGATTGACACATGGGTCATGAGGGCTGGGGGCAAATATATAGGGGATGAAGGCATTGGATATTTGGGCCAAATAGAGATGCCCATTTCTCTCCATTCCATGTCTCTCCCATCTCACTGACCTCTCAGACCCCATCCCTTTCCTACCTCCCTCTGACCAAGTTTCTCTGTCTCACAGTATGGTAGCATTGTAGTTAGCATGATGCTTTACAATGCCACAAATGGGGTTCAGTTCCTGTCACTGCCTGTAAGGAGTTTGTTTGACTCCCCATGACAGTGTGGGTTTCCTCTGGGTGCTCTGGTTTCCTCCCACATTCCAAACATGTGCAAGTTAATAGATGAATTGGTCACATGGGTGTAATAGCACAGCATGGTCTCTCCGGGATATGACCATGATGCATCTCTCAATAAGGAAGGAAGTATGCGGGCTCTTGTTTGGGGAGGCACCTGCTACAGGCAGCAGATTGGACACCAGCTTGTGAAATGGAATTTCAAATATTAACAATCGCACCGGCTGTTGACTGCCTGGTGACAGAGCTGAGATCTATAACCTGGGAGATCGGCTCTGAAGCATCGAACCCAATGCAACTCATTAACAAGGTGCTAGTTTTATGAACATCTCTCCAAATCATTAGACTGAATAATTCAATGCCACAAGACCAGGTAGTCGGTAATTTGCTGCACATGGTACTAATGAGGAATTTTCCTCTATCTGCAGACATAACAATGTGAGAATTTCTTCAGCTATCTACACCATAAGACACAGGAGTAGAATTAGGCTATTTGCTCCACCATTCCACCATGGCTGATTTATTATCCCTCTCTAATCCACTCTCCTCTCTTCTCCCAGTAACCTTTGATGCCCTTACTAAACAAAAACATATTGATCTCTGTATTAAAAGTACCAAAGATTTGGCCTTCGCGGCATCTGTTGCAATGAATTCCACAGATTCTCCAAATGGTGAGGGTCCTTAATAATGGATGCCAGCCTTCTGAGCCATTGCTTTTTGAATTTGTCCTCGAAGCTGACTGATTATCTGGACCAACTCTTCATCAGTCTCGATGAAAGGTCTCGAGCTGAAACGTAGACTGTCTATTTTCCTCCACAGGTGCTGCCCAACCAGCTGAGTTTCTCCAGCACTTTGTGTGCGTTGCTCCGGAATCCGCCGTCAGCCATCTCCAGGATGGCAAATGTTGTTGGTCCAGCCTGGATATTAAAGGGAGCAGGAAGATGGATAAAGAGTGGTGTTGGATGGAGCGGATATTAAGTAGAGTGGAGAAATCATTGAAAAATACTCAGCACTTCTCCGCTGGGAAGGAGAAACTCGCCAACAAGATAAGGGAAGAAATGACATGAAAATTAATTGGATGTGTGACCTTTCTCATTTGAGATTCTGATGGTCTTTAATCCACCAATCTTTAAAACGCACAACTCAATCAATTCCTAAACAAGCTCAGCACTGAAATGTATCTGCTGCACTCACAATTGCCCTAGTAATTATACAATGACATTCACAGTGTGGTACGCTGCAGTCGTTCTCCTGAATGGGGCTGTGAGTGGTCTCTCCGTTGTCAGTCACTGTTGAAATGATGAACTATTCTCTCTCTCAAACCAAACTCTTTGGGGAACCTTGGCCAGTTTTTAATCCCATCCTGGCTGTTAGAACATAGAACGTGGAATATAGAACATATCACACATGGCTGATTTATTATCCCTCTCAACCTCATTCTCCTGCCTTCTCCCCGTAACCTTTGATGCCCTGACTAACCAAGATCCTATCAACCTCTGTTTTAACTACACTGAATGACCTGGCCTCCACAGTTGTCTGTGGCAATGAATTCTACAGATTCACCATTCTCTGGCTAAAGAAATTCCTCCTCTTCTCTGTTCTAAAGAGACATTGAACATAGAATGGTAAAGCACAGTAGAGGTCCTTTGGCCTGTGATCTTGTGCCAAACTTTTAACCTACTCCAAAATCATTCTAACCCTTCCATCCCACATAACTGTCCATTTTTCTTTTATCCATGTGCCCATCTAAGAGTCGCTTAAATATCCCTAATGTATCAGCCTCTAGTACTACCCTAGCAGCATGCACCTACTATTGTGTAAGAAAATTTACCTCTGACATCTCCTCTATACTTTCCTCCCAACAGCTTAAAGTTATGTCCTTTCATATTAATCATTTTCACCTGGGAAACAGGCTCTAGCTGTCCACTCAAGCAAGGCCTCCTGTACACCCCAACTAAGTCTCCTCTGATCCTCCCTCACTCCAAAGATAAACTCTTCAACTTGCTCAACTTACCCTCCTGAGACATGCTCTCCAATCCAGGCGTCAGCCTGGCTTCTGGAGACTAGTGGTGTTCTACAGAAGTCTGTGTTGGGACTGATTCTTTTTACGTTATATGTCAAGGACTTGGATGATGAAGTTAGAAACATAGAAAACCTACAGCAGAATACAATGCTGTACTGAACATGTACTTACTTCAGAATTGATGGCTTTGTGACCAAGTTTGCAGACGATATGAAGATAGATAGAAGGACAGGAGGTTTTGAGGAAGTAGAGAGGCTACAGAAGGGCTTAGACAGATTAGGAGACTGGGCAAAGAAATGTCAGATGGAATACAGTGCCAGGAAGTGCATGATCATGAAATTTGGTATAAGAAATGAAAGGGCTGACTATTTTCTAAATGGAGAGAAAATACAAAAAACTGAGACACAAAGGGACTTTGGAGTCCTTGTGGAGGTTAATTTGATGGTTGAGTCTGTGGTGAGGAAGGCAAATGCAATGTTAGCATTGATTTCAAGAGACCCAGAACATAAAAGTAAGGAGGTAAGGTTGAGACTATAAAACACAGGTGAGGCCTCACTTGGAGTATTGTGAGCAGTTTTGAGCCCCTTATCTTAGAAAGGATGTGCTGAAACTGGAGAGGGTTCAAAGGAGGTTCACAAAAATGATTCCAGGATTGAATGGCTTGTCATATGAAGGGCGTCTGATGGCTCTAGTCACCTGTACCTTCCGCCTGATGGTAGTAATGAGAAGGGGGCATGTCCCAGGTGGTGAGAGTCATTCATGATGGATGCCACCTTCTTGAGGCACTGCCTTTGAAGATGCCCTTAGTGACAGGAAAGGCTGATGGAACTGATTGAGTCTATAACCCCCTGCATCCTCTTTCGATCCTTTTCATTGGAGCGTCTAAACAGACCGTGAGAATACACTCCACTGTACATCTGTAGAGATCTACAAGAGTCTTTGGCAACGTATGAAAGGTGAGCAGAGCATTGACCAATAGGTGGATCCCCCACCCCCCCCATTCGGTATTGCCCCTGTCCAGGGAGTGTTTTGCTGGAAATATTCTCATTAGTTGTAAATCTAGTCCTCACAGAGGCACCAGAAATGGAAAAAGTGAGCAATTTCAATTGGTTGCCAATATCTCTGAGAAATTAACCTAGACCTAATGCAGTTACAAAGGAGGCATGAGAGCGGCTCTATTTCATTAGGAGGTTGAGGAGATTTGACACTCGTAAATTTCTGCAGGTGTACTGTGGAGAGCATTCTGACTGGCTGCATCACTGCTGGGTATCAGGGTGGGGGCGGGTGGGGGGAAGGGGCTACTGCACAGGATCGAAGTAAGCTGCAGAGAGTTGCCAACTTAGTCAGCTCCATGACGGGCACCAACCTCCGTAGTATCCAGGACATCTTCAAGGAGCGATGCCATCATTAAGGACCCCCATCACCCAGGGCATGCTCTCTTCTCATTGCTACCATCAGGTAGGAGGTATAGGAGCCTGAAGACACACACTCAATGATCCAGGACGCAAAGAACAGGAATTCTGCAGGTGCTGGAAATTCAAGCAACATGCATCAAAGTTGCTGGTGAACGCAGCAGGCCAGGCAGCATCTCTAGGAAGAGGTACAGTCAATGATCCAGGAACAACTTCTTCCCCTCTGTCATCCAATTTCTAACTGGACATCAAACCCATGAACACTACCTCACTACTTTTTTATTTCTGTTTTTGCACTATTTATTTAATTTAGCTATTATATATACAATGCCTATATTTACTGTAATACAGAGTTTTGAAATGATTGCGTATTTCATTGTACTGCTGCTGCAAAGTGGACAGATTTCACGACATATGCCAGTGATATTGAACCTGATGCTGATTCTGGAACTGGGGAAGAACTTGTGGGAAGTCAGAAGCCCAGTATTCAGGAGTCAGAAAGCAGAAGGAACATTCTGCCACAAGGCAAGGAAAGGGTTAATCTGCCAGCGTGTGAATGAAGAAATCAATTTTACTCAAAGTGTCAGGTTGCTGTCTCCTACCTCGCGCCTCAGGTATCGGACGAGGATAATTCCATCATCCGCATTGCTCCATTTCCCATGAATCTTTTATCCATACGTCTGCGCTAATCTGAGGATTCATTTTGAAGCATTGTTAACTCAGTTTGGCATTCGATGTCAGACTCCCTTCAGCACAGTTAAATCACACAGGACATTGCTGCAGCAAATCTCCCCAGGGCACTTCCATTTATTAGTCTCCAACTCTCTCCATCTCTCCTCTCGGTTTTGAAGTGTGGATGGATGCTGTACAGGCCCCCTCACACTGGTCTCTTCTTGCCCACACAGCAGACCTCAGATGCTGCAGACTGGAGCCACACACAGTCTGCTGGAGGAAGTCGGCAGGTCGAGCAGCATCCGATGGTGGGGGAGGAATTGTCGGCATTTCAGGCCAAGACCCTGAATCAGGATCCAATGTCTCGGCCTGACACATTGACAGCTTCAGTCAACACACACAGCGGGCCAGACAGCCTCTACGGTAAAAGGTACAGTCGGCAAAACCCTTCGGCAGGACAAACTCATTTTCTACCATGGATGCTGCTCAGCCTGCTGAGTTCTTTGGGCAGATTCACTGTGGCATAGCTGTTGCTGCACTTGCATTGTAAAGTAATTGAAAGCCTTGTGTCCATAGAGACTATTGTGTTTATTACATCACATGTACCGGAATACAGTGAAAAACTTGCCTTGGAAGCTGCTCGTACAGATCCAATCATGACACAGTGCATTGAGCTGAAACAATGCAGAACGACGTGTAACAGCTGCCGAGAAAGTGCAGTGCAGGTAAATGATAAGCTGCAAGATCATAACGCGGTCGATTGCTCTACAGCGAGGTACCTTATTGTACAGGAGATAAGATTAGAGATTAGCTTTGTTTCTCACATTGAAACATGGAAGCGTACAGTGAAATATGTCATTAGCGTCAACGGACAACTCAGTCTGAGTATGTGCTGGGGGCAGCCCACAAGTGTCGACGTAACGTGCCGGCTACTTACTAACCCTAGCCCACACATCCTTTGGAACGTGGGAGGAAACCGGAGTAACTAGAGGAAGCCATGGTCACAGGGGGAAGGTACATTGATGAATAAATCTG
Source organism: Mobula birostris (assembly GCF_030028105.1). Lineage (NCBI taxonomy): Eukaryota > Metazoa > Chordata > Chondrichthyes > Myliobatiformes > Myliobatidae > Mobula > Mobula birostris. The sequence goes on from NC_092390.1 coordinate 11,659,158, forward strand.
AATCCGAGGATGGAAGAGGCTTTTCCCTGCTCTTCCAATCGAGCCGGACCATGGCTGCAGAGAGAGAGAGAGTGAGAGAGAGGACCAGATAGATACGTGACAGATGAAAACATCAGATCAGTTTATTGTTGTACACACCAAGACGCAATGGAATTCCTCGCTCGTGTGAAGTCGTAGAGTGAACAGTGTACATAATAATAATAAGTACGACAAAAAAGACCCCACCCGCCCCAGACATTCTCTCTTCTCCCCTCTCCCATTGGGCAGCAGATACAAGAGCCTGAACGCACATACCATCAGACTCAAGGACAGCTATTAAACTCTCCAATGGACCTCTTGTATAATGACGGGGACTCTTGATCTCACAATCTATCTCATTATGATCTTGAACTTTATTGTTTGCCTGCTCTGCACCTCCTCTGCAGCTGTTACACTTTATTCTGAACTGATATTTTTATACCTCAAAGCACTGTGATCGGTATGAGCAGTCTGCGAGACAAGCTTTTCGCTGTATCTCGGTGTCTGTGGCAACAATAAACCGATTCTAATTCTAATACCAATACCAATGCAGCAACAAAACTGTGTAAAGGGAGTAGTGCAGTGAACGGAGAATAAGAGAACTAGAGCGAGGAGAACCAGGAAGGAGATGTGAAGGAGGCGACCAGTTCAGGAGTCTGATAGCAGTGGGGGAGAAGCTGTTTTTGAGCCTCGTCGTCAGGGTTTTTAAGCTTCTGTATCTTCTCCCGGAAGGCAGAAGCGAGAAAACGGAATGGCCAGGGTGGCAGGCACACCTCACAGTACTGTCAGTCTTTCTGAAGCAACACACTGCGAAGGAGGTTTTGGATGGATGGGTGACATCTGATGTGCTTGTCATCCGTGGAAAGGGGGAGCAGCTTCAAGCTCCAGGATGGCAACATCTCTGAAGATCCAACCTGGGCCCAACCTACTGATGCAATTATGAAGAAGTGGATGTATATGAACAGCGTGTAAGACAAGCCTTTCACTGTAGCTTGTAGGACTGGCTGGTGGCGCCGTGAGATCAGCGCTGGACTACGGAGCGAAGGTTCCCGAGTTCGAATCCAGGTCGGGCCACCCCCGAGCACGCGTTCCATCCGTGCCGGGTTGAGTGTCGAGCTCGTAAAAAATACAACAGTCGAGTCAGGAACGTTCATAACGTAACCTGGTTAATCCTGACATCACGTGCCAGACAAGAATGGCTGAATGTCTGGTACCACATGCTTAAAAAAAAACTGTAGCTTGTTACATGTGACAATAATAAAGACCTGTACCAATATGACAATAACCTAGACTTCGGCTTTGAATAATTGGAGAATTCTTTTGAGGGGAGTCCAACCAATTCTATTAACATCCTTCCACAATGGAAGGTTATAGGATGCTCTTGACACTTTAATGAAAGACAGAGCTGAAATAAACTCAAGTGGCCACTTTATTAGGTTCACCTGCACACCTGCCTGTTAATACAAATATCTGATCAGCCAATCATGTGCAGCGACTCCATGCAAAAAAGCACGAATACATGGTCAAGAGGTTTAGTTTTTCAGACCAAACTTCAGAATGGAGGAAGAAAATCTTACTGATTTTTACTGCGGAATGATTGTTGGTGCCAGATGAGTGCTTTGAATAGCTCAGAAACTGCTGAGCTCCTGGAATTTTCATTCACAGCATTGGATCAGCATCACTGGAGTGTGGAGACATTTGAAAAGAACATGTCTCGTCAGGAGTGAATCATTCTTTGAATTAGTGAGTGAGAGATTAGCATCATTGTAGGGTGGGATCTTTTTGAAAAGAACAAATCTTTTTGCAAGTGGGTTATTATTTGATCCAATAAAAAGAAAGGTGGTGTATGGTAAGTGGTGCAGCCATCATTGGAGTGGGCCAGTGTTAGAATGGTCAGGCTTTGGCTCAACAGCCTTCGATTAGAACTCAGAAAAGTACAGCACACGAACCGACCATTCAGCCCTCAATGTTGTGCTGATCCAGCTAAAAAGCAAATCAAAAGCACCCAAAAACTAATCCCTCCTACTTACACTGTGTCCATATCCCTCCATCTTTCTGGCATCCATGTGCCGATCCAAACGTCCCTTAAAAGCCCCTAATGTATTTGCCTCTACCACCATACTAGGCAGTGTACTCCAGGCACCCACCACTCTGAGTAAAAAACTTACCCCCTAACATACCCCTTGAACCCAACCCCTCTGATCTGGGGGTCCAAGTTTATAGCTCCCTACACACAGGCTGATAGGGTGGTTACGAAGGCTTACGGCATGCCCTCCTTAATTAGTTGAGGCATTGAGTTCAAAGGTCAAGAAGTTGTGGTGCAGCTTTATAAAACTCTAGTTAGGCCGCATCTGGAGCATTGCATACCGTTCCGGTCTCCCCGTTGTAGGAAGGGTATCAAGGCTTTGGAGAGGGTGAAGAAGAGGTTTACCAGGATGCTGCCTGGTTTAGAGGGCATGCGTTATGATGAGAGGTTGGACAAATTTGAGTTGTTTTCTATGGAGCAGCGGATGCTGAGGGGAGATCTAACAGAAGTATGTAAGCTTATGAGAGGCATAGACAGAGTAGACAGACAGTATTTTTTCCCAGGGTAGAAATGTCTAACACTAGGGGCATGCATTGAAGGTGAGAGGGGGAGTAATTTTAAGGGAAACATAAGAGACAAGTTTTTTACACAGAATGTGGTGGGTGTCTAGAATGCTCTGCCTGGAATAGTGGTAGAGACAGATACATTAGAGACTTACGATAGACGTTTCGATAGGCACATGAACGTGAGGAAAATGGAGGGATAATGAAGTGCATGGGCAGAAAGGATTAGCTTAAGTGGCCATTTGATTACAAGTTTATTTGGCTTGACGTAACATTGTAGGCTGAAGGGCCTGTTCCTGTACTGTACTGATCTATGTTCTACATTCTACAACAATCTCTAGAGTTTCATGATTATGAAGACATACAGTCCTCTTTTATTGTCATTTAGTAATGCATGCATTAAGAAATGATACAATATTTCCTCCGGTGTGATATCACAAAAAACAGGACAGACCAAGACTGAAAAAACTGACAAAACCACATAATTATAACATATAGTTACAACAGTGCAAAAATACCATAACTTGATGAAGAAGTCCATGAGCACAGTAAAAAGTTCAAAGTCTCTCAAATGTCTCACATCTCACGCAGACGGGAGAAGGAAGAAAAACTCTCCCTGTCATGCCCGACCACAATCCGTCTCTGAGTCGTCCGAAAACTTTGAGCCTCCGAATCAGCTCTTCGACACTGAGTACTGAGCAGCATCTCTGTCCGAACGATTCAACCTCAATCTCGGTCCCTAACAGCAGGCAAAGCCTGGGATTTTGAGGACTTCCCTCCGGAAGATCCCCGACCACGCAGTAACGACGGCAGCGAACAAGCGTTTCAGAAATTTCTCCAGATGTTCCTCTGTGCTTTCACTTCTGTCTCCATCAAATCAGAATTGTCCACGGCCCCCATTTACAGAGAATAGTGTAAAAAATGAGAAAACATCCAGTGAGTGGCAGTTCTGTGGGCGAAAAGATCTTGTTAACGAGAGAGGTCAGAGGACAAGAAGGTGACAGTAACTCAAATATCCACGCGTTACAACAGTGATATCCAGAAGAGTGTCTCTAAACACACATATCAAACCTTGAAATGAATAGGCTACGGGAGCCGAGGCCCACAAACATATAGTGAGTGGCCACTTTATTAGCTACAGGGGATTCTTAGTGCCCACTGAATGTATATCTTTAAGTGTGAACTGCCTTCTCTCCACCTTGGTGTGTGCCTGTATCGCTCTCCTATAGGATAGCAGCATTGTGTGGTGTGCTTAACTCTCAATACAACTGATCCACAGACATTCAGTTTACAGATCAAAGACTCAATCTATAAATAGTTAGCGCCTTGCTTTGTAAATTTCTCTGCAGATGTATATCTATTGTGAATCAATTCATCCTTCAGAGATTAGAGCAACAGCGTGGAGAAATTGTGGAATAAAACCAGCTACTTACAGATAAAAGACTTAGCTTTTGATCCAATAGTTAGCGCTCTTGGTTTTAATCTTGTTTATAATAAAAGAGAAACAAGAACAGAGTACAGAGTCACAGAGAAAGTGCAGTGCAGACAGGCAATAAGGTATAAGGTCATCTTATTGTCTGCCTGCTTGCAACTGTTACACACTATTCTGTACTTATAACAAAGAACATTACAGTGCAGTACAGGCCCTTCAGCCCACAAGTTTGTGCTGACATTTTGACCTGCTGTAAGATCAGTCTCAACCTTCCCTCCTACATAGCCCCCCATTTTTCTGGTAGTGGGCACCTCGTACCCGCCCACTCTCTGTTAAAAAAAATTACCTCTGACATCCCTCCTATACCTTCAGAATCTGAATCTGAATCAGAATCAGAATCGGGCTTATTATCACCAGCATGTGTCGCGGAATTTGTCGAACATCTTAAGGTTATTCCCCTCCGCCTCCCCACCCCAGAATTAGCCACATTTGCCTTGGGAAAAAGTCTCTGGCTGTCCACTCCATCTTTGCCTCTTATCATCTGGTTCACCTCTCATTCTCCTGTGAGAAAATCCCTAGCTCACTCGACCTATCCTCACGAGACTTAGAATTAAATCCGGTAGGTGATACGTGGATCAGGTGAGGAGGGAAGATGGGAAAATGAAATATTAAATACAGAACATCGAACATTACAGCACGGTGCTGTTTCTTCAGCCCATGCTGTTGTGCCACCATTTTAACCTACTTTAAGATCAATCTAACCCTTCCCTCCCACACAGCCCTCTGTGCTTCTTTCATCCATGTGCCTGTCTGTCGCTTAAATATCCCTAATGTATCTGTCTCTACCACCACCCCTAGAAATGCACTCCACGCACCCACTATCCTCTGTATAAAAAACAACTCTGACATCTCCCCCCATTTTCCTCCAATTATCTGAACATGATGTCCCTTTGCTTTAGCAAATTGTTTCCCCCTGTACTGCCTCAGTGCTCCGTGCAATGAACTGATCCCTAAGGACAGTATGCAAGGGAAGATTTTCATTGCACCTTGGTGCGTTCGTTATGTGCCGTGTCGTATGACGTGGGCGGCCACGACCGCGATTGTTCCTGACTAATTTTTCTACAGAAATGGTTTGCCATTGTCTTATTCTGGGCAGTGACAGTACAAGATGGGTGACCCCAGCCATTGTCAATACTCTCCAGACATTGCCTGGCATCGGTGGTCGCATAGCCAGGACTTGTGATGTGCACCAGCTGCTCATACGACCATCCACCACCTGCTCCCAAAGTTTCATGTGACCCTGATCGGGGTGGGGGTTGCGCTAAGCTGGTGCTACACCTTGCCCAAGGGTGACCTGCAGCCTAGAAGAGGGAAGGAGCACCTTACACCTGCTTTGGTAGAGACGTATCCCCACCCCACCACCATCAAGAACCTTGGTACATGTGACAGTAATAAACTGATTCAGCAATTTATGTGAAAGCATCCCAAGTGGACCTTTTACACATTAAAGATAAACTCTTAGCAACAGGAGAAAATCTGTAGATGCTGGCATTCCAAAGCAGCACACACAAAATGCTGGAGGAAATCAGCAGGCCAGGCGGCATCATTGGAAAATGGTCAACATTTTGGGCCAAGATCCTTCTTCAGGTCTCAGCCCGAAACGTCGACTGGTTACTCTTCTCCATAGACACTGCCTGAACCACTGAGTTTCTCCAGCATTTTCTGTGCGTTGCTCAAGATGAATTCTCGATCTCCCTGTCCTCCTCATCGTCACCCTTGTCCCTTGGCGTCTACCTGCACTGCGTTTTTGCTGTAAGTGTTAACACTTATCTCTCTGGAGCAAGTAAGACTGCATTCCTTATTCTGTGATTCTGTTCCTTTTGTACTGCTTCAATGTACTCACGTCTGGAACAGTCTGTCCGGATGACAAACTCACTGCCTCTCGGTACGTGTGACGATGAGAAACCAGTTACCCATGAGCAAAGCAGGGAAAGTTCAACCTGGGTGGGGGAGGGGTTAGGGAGTGGGATGAGGGTCCGTGTGGAGGAGACTGGAATGAGTGCGGAGAGCGATGAGGGCTGGGTGAGTGGGAAGAGTGGGATGGAGAAAGCCCACAGGAGGGGGAGTGATAGGGTGCGATGAGGGGGTGGGGTGTACGAATGGAAGGGTGTGAGGGGGAAGAGGATCTGATGAGTGGGTGTGGGGAGGGTGACATAGGGAGCAAGCTGTGACAAGGAGGTGGAGTGGGAAAGGGGAGAGAGATGAGAGGATGAGGGGGGTGATGGGGAGTGGGTGATGGGAGGGTGAGGGAGGGGGGTGATGGGGAGTGGGTGATGGGAGGGTGAGGGAGGGGGGTGATGGGGAGTGGGTGATGGGAGGGTGAGGGGGAGTGAGGATGGGAGGGTGAGGGGGAGTGAGTGATGTGAGGGTGAGGGAGGTGGGTGAGGGGGAGTGAGTAATGTGAGGGTGAGGGGGAGTGACTGATGTGAGGGTGAGGGAGGGGGGTGAGGGGGAGTGAGTGATGGAGGGATATTAGGGGAGTGGGTGATGGGAGGGTAAGGGGGATGGGGGAGTGAGTGATGTGAGGGTGAGGGGGGTGGAAGAGGGGTACTGGGTGATGGAGGGGCATGAGGGGGAGTGAGTAATGGGAGGGTGAGGGGGGATGAGGGAGAGTAAGTTGAGGGAGAGTGAGTGATGGAAGGATGACAAGGACGAGGGGGTTAGTGAGTGGGGGTGAGGGAGGTGGAAGAGGGGTAGTAGATGATGGAGAGGGATGAGGGGGAGTGGGTGATGGGAGGGGATGAGGGGGAGTGAGTGATGGGATAGTGTCAGAGAGGGTTGAGGCAGATTGAGTGATGGGATAGTGTCAGAGAGGGTTGAGGGAGAGTGAGTGATGGGAGGTTGAGGGAGGTGGTTGAGGGGAAGTGAGTGGTGGGGAGGTGATGGAGGTGGTTGAGGGGAAGTGAGTGATGGGAGGGTGAGGGAGGGGGATGAGGGGGAGTGAGTGATGGGAGAATGTCAGAGAGGGTTGAGGGAGAGTGAGTGATGGGAGGTTGAGGGAGGTGGTTGAGGGGAAGTGAGTGGTAGAGAGGTGATGGAGGTGGTTGAGGGGAAGTGAGTGATGGGAGGGTGAGGGAGGTGGTTGAGGGAGAGTGAGTGGTGGGGAGGTGATGGAGGTAGTTGAGGGGAAGTGAGTGATGGGAGGGTGAGGGAGGGGGATGAGGGGGAGTGAGTGATGGGAGAGTGTCAGAGAGGGTTGAGGGAGAGTGAGTGATGGGAGGTTGAGGAAGGTGGTTGAGGGGAAGTGAGTGATGGGAGAGTGAGGGAGGGGGAGTGAGTGATGGGAGGATAATGGAGGTGGTTGAGGGTGAGTGAGTAATGTGTGTGAGGGGGGTTGGTGTGACCAGGTGTTCAGGTGAGGAGAGATGGTCTGTGTAGAGGCAGCAGAGTGATTGCTAAATGATGATCTCAATCACACATCACCCTGTGATGCATATCGAGATTTCACTCTCTCTCACTGGTGGTTCAATAAACAATTTAATCACAATTTGTTTGTTATTTTTATCTTCTGATAAACTTCCGCTCAAGCAGTTTGCTAACTTTGTTTTTATTCCAGTTCTGAGCTGTTGTTCAGTTAGAGCTGGATGGGGAACAGCAGAGGATCGAGTCCTAATTTCAATAATTAAACTTAACCTCTTTCTTTCTCTCTCTCTCCATCCCCCCTCTCTCTTTCTCTCTCTATCTCTGTCTCTCTCTCTTTCTTTTACTGACTACCGGCTGAATTGCCAATTTAGTGCCCAAGTACAGGGAGAATTTTGACTCTGTTGCCCCAAGCGGAAGGAGAATATGACAACTCAGGTCAATGTTGTTGTGATCTGCCTAGTAGGGGGATGGAAGGAAATTGAATTAAGTCAATTTAACTGCAGAGCTGTAAGGAAAGCAGCAAGGCTGGGGAATTTACAGTAAACTCCAGTTAAATTGGAACAAGCAACAGACATCAAAGTTGCTGGTGAACGCAGCAGGCCAGGCAACATCTCTAGGAAGAGGTACAGTCGACGTTTCGGGCCGAGACCCTTCGTCAGGACTAACTGAAGGAAGAGCTAGTAAGAGATTTGAAAGTGGGAGAGGGAGGGGGAGATCCGAAATGATAGGAGGAGAGGGAGGGATGGAGCCAAGAGCTGGACAGATGATTGGCAAAGGGTATATGAGAGGATCATGGGACAGGAGGCCCAGGGAGAAGGAAAAGGGGGAGGGGAACCCAGAGGATGGGCAAGGGGTATAGTCAGAGGGTCAGAGGGACAGAGGGAGAAAAAGGAGAGAGAGAAAAAGAATGCGTGTATATAAATAAATAACGGATGGGGTACGAGGGGGGAGGTGGGGCATTAGCGGAAGTTAGAGAAGTCGATGTTCATGCCATCAGGTTGGAGGCTACCCAGACGGAATATAAGGTGTTGTTCCTCCAACCTGAGTGTGGCTTCATCTTTACAGTAGAGGAGGCCGTGGATAGACATATCAGAATGGGAATGGGATGTGGAATTAAAATGTGTGGCCACTGGGAGATCCTGCTTTCTCTGGCGGACAGAGCGTAGATGTTCAGCAAAGCGGTCTCCCAGTCTGCGTCAGGTCTCGCCAATATATAAAAGGCCACATCGGGAGCACCAGACGCAGTATATCACCCCAGCCGACTCACAGGTGAAGTGTCGCCTCACCTGGAAGGACTGTCTGGGGCCCTGAATGGTGGTAAGGGAGGAAGTGTAAGGGCATGTGTAGCACTTGTTCCGCTTACACGGATAAGTGCCAGGAGGGAGATCAGTGGGGAGGGATGGGGGGGACGAATGGACAAGGGAGTTGTGTAGGGAGCGATACCTGCAGAATGCAGAGAGCGGGGGGAGGGAAAGATGTGCTTAGTGGTGGGATCCCGTTGGAGGTGGCGGAAGTTACGGAGAATAATATGTTGGACCCGGAGGCTGGTGGGGTGGTAGGTGAGGACCAGGGGAACCTTATTCCTAGTGGGGTGGCGGGAGGATGGAGTGAGAGCAGATGTACGTGAAATGGGGGAGATGCGTTTGAGAGCAGAGCTGATAGTGGAGGAAGGGAAGCCCCTTTCTTTAAAAAAAGAGGACATCTCCCTCGTCCTAGAATGAAAAGCCTCATCCTGAAATCAGAACTCTGTGTTACTGGATGTTATTTTATTAATACACCAACACATCTTTGATTCACTTTATTTTAATAATACCGTACAATAACTTTTCAGTTAGCCCACAATGTTTCAAAGGCACTTGACTAGTAGAACCAGGTGAGTGGTCAAAGATTTGGGATCCTGATCCAGTGCCCCAGTGAGCAGATGGAGAGCACTGGAACCAGTGCCTCAGTGAGTTGACTGAGAAACACTGGAACCAGTGCCTCAGTGAGTCAACAAAGAAACACTGGAACCAGTGCCTCATTCAGTTGACAGACAAACACTGGAACTAGTGCCTCAGTGAGTTGACAGAGAAAAACTGGAACCGGTGCCTTGGTGAGTGGATAGAGAAGGGAACCAGTTCCCCCAGTGAGTGAATAGAGGCCCTGGAAATAGACCCATACATCCGAGTGTGGGGTGTAGAGTGCAGTGGTAATGTGTGGGCAGGTTTAATGCATGAGGGTGCTGTGTGGGTAGCTTGTGGGGGTGGGGGTTCTGTGTGGGTAGAGTGTGGTGGGGGTGGGGGTTCTGTGTGGGTAGAGTGTGGTGGGGGTGGGGATTCTGTGTGGGTAGGGTGTGGTGGTAGGGGTTCTGTGTGGGTGTGGTGTGGGGGTGGGGGCTCTGTGTGGGTAGGGTGTGGTGGGGGTGGGGGTTCTGTGTGGGTAGGGTGTGGAGGGGGTGGGGGTTCTGTGTGGGTAGGGTGTGGGGGTGGGGGTTCTGTGTGGGTAGGGTGTGGTGGGGGTGGGGGTTCTGTGTGGGTAGGGTGTGGTGGTGGGTGTTCTTTGTGGGTAGAGTGTGGTGGTGGTGGGTGTTCTGTGTGAGTAGGGTGTGGAGGGGGTGGGGGTTCTGTGTGGGTGGTGTGTGGGAGTGGGGATTCTGTGTGGGTAGGGTGTGGTTCAGTGTAGTAGCAGGCTCTGAACAGCCCACACCACCCAATTACACCCATGTGACCAACTAACCTACTAACCTGTACATCTTTGGCATCTGACAGGGAGCCAGAACCCCCACCCCCACCACACCCTACCCACACAGAGCCCCCACCCCCACACCACACCCACACAGAACCCCTACCACCACACCCTACCCACACAGAATCCCCACCCCCACCACACTCTACCCACACAGAACCCCCACCCCCACCACACTCTACCCACACAGAACCCCCACCCCCACAAGCTACCCACACAGCACCCTCATGCATTAAACCTGCCCACACATTACCACTGCACTCTACACCCCACACTCGGATGTATGGGTCTATTTCCAGGGCCTCTATTCACTCACTGGGGGAGAACGTCCAAACTTCTTCCAAAGAGCAGCGGAATTCAATCCAGGTTGTTGGCACTGTAGTAGGGTTATGCATAGTGCTACGCTACACTGTTGCCCCAGTTCTCCCGGCTGTCTTTGCTCTGATGACCTCTGCCAGTAAGGCGACTCTGTCAACCCCTTCTCCATCGTGCCCTTACACAGTCAGGTTATGGTGAAGCCACGGCTGTTAAACCAATGATCTAGTAACCTCAGTACTCAGAGAAACAGCTTGGACACCCGAGTTCAAAACTTAGCAAGGCGGCTGCAGACTTGGACTTCAGCTGTCCTTTCAGAAACAGTGGAAACGATGAGGAGATGACTACAACACGCTCACCTAGTTCACTGATGCCCTCAAATCAGATCAAGCCAAGTTTATTGTGGTATACACATGTGACAGTAAATGACGGAATTCACCAGTGAAATCTCAAGCCTGGGTTGAGCTTATTGTCAGGCGCACAAGTACACGTGTGCACAGGTGCAACGAAAAACTCACTCGAGGCAACATCACAGACACGTCGCTTCAGAGAAGCAGCATTCACAAGAAAATAGGATCCAGATCCGGTTTATCGTCAAGTGGTGAAATTTTGTGGCAGCAGTACAGTGCAGACATAACAAATTACAATCAGTTGCAAGAGTAGCTAAATAAATAAATCATGTAAAAGAGGAATAGAAAGGTAGAACTAGAGGGCATGTCCTGGATGGTGAGGGTCCTTTATGACAGGCACTGCCTTCTTGAGTCATCGCCTTTTGAAGATGATGGGTGGCCAGTGTTTGAGATGGAGCTGGCTCCAGTGGACATGATGAATGACTCTCTCTTGTGCCCCCCCCCGACCCCCGTTCAGTCCCTTCCCACCTACATCTGAGACATCTAGCATGTTCTCCACCAAATCCCTGCTTCCCCACCACCTCACTTCCCATTGCCTCATCTTCACCTGTGGTCTCGTTGTTTCTTAGGTGAAGAGACACAATAGGTACTGTCACACCAAGACTTTAAACAGTCACAGAGTGGGTTACACCCCCCTTGGAGGTACAGGAGCCTGAAGTCCCAGGCTCAACGATTCAAATAGCTTCTTCCCTCCACCACCAGATTTCTGAATAGTCCATGAACCCTTGAACACAACCTCGTTCTTCCTTTTCCCTGTCTTATTTATTTATATTTATAGTGATTTTTATTTTTTTGCACTGCACTGCTTCCTCAGAACAATAAGTTTCATGTCATACGAGTCAGTAACAATAAAACTGATTCCGATTCTGACTGAAGAACTTTCCACAGTGTTGAGGACCTCCGTCAATCTACCAGTCACACTTTAGCTTCTGAAGGGCGTTACCTTGAGTCTATACTGTCCTTAACTAGATCTGGCACACATCTGAATGACTTTTCAAATCAAATTGTCTCCATTGTTCCCAATCTTTAGCGTGGAGACGAGACTGGCACTGGATGTGGTGTAATTACATTGGGAGATCAGATTTGGCGAATCCTGAGCAGTTTTGTGGACCCTGTCTACAGAAGGGTGTGCTGTCATTGGAGAGGGTCCAGAGGCGGTTCACAAGAATGATGCTGTCTTAACATATGAATAGTTAGAATTTGATGGCTCTTGGCCTGCTTGCTAGAGTTCAAAAGACTGAGGTGGGGTGGGGGGAAGGCATCCGTTAATCTTGCGAGACCATGGATCTGCGCCTGGAAAGTCTTCACTCTCCAAGGCGCAGGTCTGGGCAAGGTTGTATAGAAGACCAGCAGTTGTCCACGCTGCAAGTCTCCCCTCTCCACGACACCAATGTTGTCCAAGGGAAGGGCATTAGGACCCACTCAGCTTGGTACCAGTGTCATCGCAGAGCAATGTGTGATTAAGTGCCTTGCTCAAGGACACAACACGTTCCCTCGGCTGGGGCTCGAACTCACGACCTTCAGGTCGCTAGTCCAATGCCTTAACCACTTGGCCATGTGCCCACACGGGGGAGGTGGGGAAGAACCCCATGGAAATCTACCAATTTCAAGGACTAGAGAGAGTGGACATGGAAAGGATGTTTCCTATAGTGGGAGAGTCCAGGACCAGAGGACACAACCTCAGAATAAAACCCCTTTAGAATAGAGATGAGGAGTAATTTATTTAGCCAGAGGGTGGTGTATTGGTGGAATTTATTACCACAGATGGCTGTGGAGGCCAAGTCGTTCAGTGTATTTAAAGCAAGGTTGTTAAGTTCTTGATTAATAAAGGTATCAAAGGTTATGGGAAAAAAGTCAGGAGAATAGGATTGAGAGGGAAAATAAATCAGCCATAATGGACTTGATGGGCTGAATCATCAAATTCTGTTCCCATGTTTCGAGCTCTTATAATTGCAGTATCCTTCTTCTCAGTGAGGATGAGGTGTTATCAGACTTTCCTCGGCAGAAATTAAGTAGTAATGATGTCCATCCATCCAACTGTAGAGAGCAGATCCATCCAGAGACCTGAGAAAAGTCAGAAGTAGATGCATGAAAGCCCCTCAAATACACCAGAGAGCCATCACCACCGAAAAGCATAGAGAGGGCACGCTACTTGCCGTCAAAATTTAATTTCTTCTTAATGGTTATTTTAAAACTAATTGCCTCTGCTTCTCAATTCCAAGCACTTCATTGGAATGAGTAAGTGGTAATTAAAACCCAAAGTAAATCTTCGTTTAATTTTTGATAAGATTTGACAGCACTGGGAATTGGTGCTTTTTTTTTTGAAGATTTTTCAAAGCTAAGATCAAAGGAAATTACAGAAATTACAGAAAAACAAAACCATTGGTGATTTGCTCTGTTTAAGTTTGATTCCTTTCCTGTTCTGGAAGTGTTTGATGGTAAAGTGTAAAGCCAGCTCATTATATATTTTATTTTATATACCAGTCCTCCTCATATTATGCTTTCTTTTTTTCTAAATTATTTTATTAAGAGTAACACTAGTGGTGTAGTGGTTAGTGTGATACCATTATAGCTCCGGGTGTACTGGAGTTCGGAATTCAATTCTGATGCCATCTGTATAAGGATTTGGTACGTTCTCCTTGGGAACCGTGTGCATTTCCTCCAAGTGCTCTGGTTTCCTCCCACAGTCCAAAGAGGCACTGGTCAGTGGGTTAGTTGGTCATTGTAAGTTATCCTGTGGTTAGGCTGGTGTTGAACAGCTGGGCAGTGTGACGTACTGGGCTGGAGGAGCCTGTTCATTGCTGTATCTTTAAATAAAAAAATAAACAAACAAGCAGTAAAGCAAATTAAAATGTAAAAATGTGGTGAAAAAGTTGGACTGTCCCCAAAACACTCTTGGAAGTGTTGGTTGTTAATGCAAATAACACATTTCTCTGTATATTTTAGTGTACGTCGGATAAATAAGTTTGAATATTAAATCCTTCCCATCTATAATATGCCTTAGTTCCAAAGGCAGCTGAAGGTTCAGGAAGAAAAATATCTAATATCCAAGGGCATGCAACTAAGGTTCAAAGTTTTTTGAACTTTATTATTGTCTCATGTACGGGGGCAAGTATGGGAACGTGGGGTAAGTCTTTTAGCTCAGGGAGTGGTGGGTGCCTGGAATAAACTTTCTGTGGTGGTGGTAGAGGCCAATACGGTAGAGGTATTCAAAGCCTGCCTTGCATAACCTTTCAGATAGATCAGAGCATTACACAGTGCATTGAGGTAGAACAGGGTAAGACGATAACAACGCAGAATTAAGTGTACAGTTACAGAGAAAGTGCAGTGCAGGTAAACAATAAGGTGCAAGATCATAACAAGGTAGATTGTGAGGTCCAGGGTCCATCTTATCGTACTAGGTTGTCATTCAATGGTTTATAAGGGCGGGCTAGAAGCTGTCCTTGAGTCAGGTGGTATGTGCTTTCAGGCTTTTGTGTTTTTTGCCTGATAGGGGAGGGAGGAAGAATGTTCAGGATGGGTGCGGCCTTTGAATGCTGGTTGCTTTATGGAGGCAGCAAAATACGTAGACAGAGCCCACAGGTGCCCTTCAGCTTATGATATCTGCACCAAACATGATGTTGAATTAAGTTAATTCCCTTCTGCCCGATCCATATCTTTCATTCCCTGTATATTCTCTTAAACATCTCTATTGCATCTGCTTCGACCATCTCCTCTAGCTG